>NC_086106.1:16525000-16805000 GCF_963921235.1 Mobula hypostoma | reverse complement strand
GAGGGGGAGGGGCTCAGCCAGGGTTAACCCTGTAGCTGCCAAATCCATCCTTCGCCGACACTAGGATGGGATGAGGAGGAAGCCTTACTCTGCCGCTGCAGTTACTGAGGATCACCTTCTCTGGAACAGGAATGGGGACTTCACTCAGTATTTCCCCTCTCATATATTTTCCTGTCTGTTTGATATTGCCCATACCTCTCTCTCCTCCTTTCTCTCATGTTATCCCTAATGTTATCTCCCTCACTAATGCTCCCTATCTCTGTCTCCGACAGTTTCTCTCTCCAACACTCCCCATCTCTCTTTCCATCTCCATCTCTCTCCGATACTCCCCATCTCCGTCTCTCTCCCTGATATTGTCTCTATTTCTCTCTTCCCCCCCCAATATTCCCCGTCTCCATCTCTCTTTCTCATACTCCCCGTCTGACTTTCTCCATCTCTCTGATTTTCCCCATGTTTGTCTCTCACTCTCTCCGATACTCCCTATCTTCGTCTCTCTCTCTCTGTGATACTCCCCATCTATCTACCTGTCCCTCTGATACTCTTTATCTCTCTCTCTCTCTGTGATATTCCCCATCTGTCTGCCTGTCCTTCTCTGATACTCCCTCTCTGTCCGCCTCTCTCTTGGATATTCTCCATCTGTCTGTCTGTCTCTCGCACTCTGATTTCCCATTCCCCTTACCCTCACCATAACCTTGGATACGGTTAGGAGCACACAGTATGGGAAAGTATTTAATTCGGGGAGGGTCAATTACGATGTTATTTATGTGAGCAGGGAAATGCACAATGGAAATGCAGAGTTGTTTAGCGAGCATTTGCATTGGGTTCTGGATAGGTGGGTCTCATCAAACTAAGGAAAGGATGATAGGGTGAAGAAATCACGATTGCCAAAAGATGTGAAGCACCTCATCAAGATGAAGGAAGAAGCTTACTTAAGGTTTAGGAAGCAAGGACCAGAAAGGGCTCTAGAGTTAAAAAGTAGCCAGGAAGGAACTTAAAAATGATCTTAGGAGAACTAGAAGGGGACATGAGAAGGCCTAGGTGAGTAGGATTAAGGAAAGCCCCAAAGCATTCTATACTTATGTGAACAGGTGGATGACTAGATTGAGTGTAGGACCAAATAGGGTTAAAGGAAGAAACAGATACCTGGGGTCACAGAAGATCCTTAATGAACTTTGCTTCAGTATTCACCAGTGAGAGAGACATTGGCTGATGTGAGAACAGCATAAAACAGGCTGATATGCTAGAACATGTCAGTGTTAAGAAAGAGGATGTGCTGAAACTTTTGAAAAATATCAGGATAGGTAAGTCTCTGAAGTCGTACAGGATATACCCCAGGATACTACTTGGAAGCGAAGGGAAAGATTGCTGCGCCTTTGGCAATGATCTTTGCGTTCTCACTGGCCACAGGAGCCGTACAAATGATTGGTGGGAGGCAAATGTTATTCCTTTATTCAAGAAAGGGAGTCGGGATAACAGAATTACAGACTGGTGAGCCTTACTTCCGTGGTGGGCAAATTATGGGAGAGGATTCTCAGAGACAGGATTTACGAGCATTTGGAGAAACAGAGTCTGATTAAGGATAGTCAGTATAGCTGTATAAGGGCATGTCATACCTCATAGGCTTGACTGAATCCTGAGGATGTGATAAAGCACATTGAAGTTAGAGCAGTAGATGTGGTGTATACAGAATTTAGTAAGACATTTGATAAGGTTCCCCATGGTAGGATCATTCAGAAAATCAGAAGACGTGAGATCCAGGGAAGTTGGCTGTGTAGATTCGGAAGTGGCTAGTCCAGGCTGGTTGTATTCTGCATGGAGGTTGGTAGCTAATGGTGCACTGCAGGGTTCTGTTCTGGGATCTTTGCTCATTGTGATTTTTATAATTGAATTGGATGGAAGTGGGTGGGTGGGTTGGTAAGTTTGCAAATGACACCAAAGTTGGTAGAGTTGTGGAGAGTGCAGAAGGCTGTCATAGGTTACAATGGACACACAGCTGGGCTCAGAAGTGGCAGATGGAGTACAACCAGAAAAGTGTGAAGTAAGGTCAAAGTTGAAGGCAGAATTCTCAACAGTGTGGGGGAATAGAAGGATCTTCGGATCCATGCCCACTGATCCCTCAGAGGCGCTGTGCGAGTTGATAGGGTTGTTAAGAAGGTGTAACTTTCGTTAGTTTGGGGAGTGAGTTCAAGAGTCCCGAGGTATGTTGCAGCTCTGTAAAACCCTGGCTAGACCACTCCTGGAGTAGTGTGTTCAGTTCTGGTTGCCTCATTATTGGAAGGACGTGGAAGTTTTAGAAATTTTCTGGATTAGTGAGCATGTCTTAAGAAGACAGGTCGAGCAAGCTACAGTTCTTCTCTTTGGAGTGAACAACAATGACTTGATAGAGAACGTATAAAATGAAAAGAGCCACAGATCTAGTAGACAGCCAGAGACTTTTCTCCCCCAGGGTGTAAGTGGCTAATACAAGAGGGCACAATTTTAAGGTGATTGGAGGAAAGTACAGGGCGCATGTCAGAGATGATTTTTTTTTATACAGAGAGTAGAACACACTACCAGAGGTAGTGGTAGAGGCAGATACATTAGAAATATATAAGAAACTCTAAAATAGTCCCATAAATGAGGGCTATGTGGGAGGAAAGTGTTAGATTGATCTTAGAGCAGGTCAAGTGAGGTACAACCTCGTGGGCCGGCGGCTACACTGTGCTGTAATGTTCTAGGTTTTCTCTCTCTTTCTAATATTGCCACTCTCCACCTCGCTTACCAATATTTATTAGTGCACCACAGAAAGCATTGTATCCTGATACATCATGTCTTAGTACGGCAACTGCTCTGCTCGTGACTTGTGGACACAGCTCGAGACATCACAGAAACCATCCCTCCTCCATGGACTCTGTCTACACTCATCACTGCCTCAGTAAAGCAGCCAGCAAAATCGAAGTCACTACCTACTCCAGAGTCTCCCTTCTCCCCCTCCCATGGAGTAGAAGATAAAAAAGCCTGAAAGCGCATACCTCTAGGCTCAAGTTCCCCATTATTGAACAATGAGATGGAGTCTTGACCTCACAATCTACCCTGTCATGAATTTTGCACCTCATTGTCTGCCTGTACCTCACTTTCTCTGTATCTGTCACACTTTATTCTACATTCAGTTATTTTTTTCCCTATGTATTGTTGTGAAGAAATGTTCTGTATGGCATGCAAATCAAAATGATTTCACTGTTTTGCACTTTGTCACAACAAAAACACATTCACAAATTTCAAATTCATCTTTCCGATGTTCCCCATTGGTTTCTCTCATTTTCCCCGTCACCCTAAACCCCTCACCATCCCCTTTTTCTTCCATTGCCCCCTCCTTCAATACTTCTTCCCCTCAACTCCTCCTCTCACTCACCCATCTCATGTCCAACCATCCCACCCTTCTACCCCCATACCTCCCCTTACTCTATCCTTAACCCCTTCTCCCATTTCATCTCCTGTCCTCCCTTCCATCTCCATCTCTCACTCTAACTTAATCTCCACTGAGCCCCCCCCACCCTTTCCTCATCATCGCCCCTCCTTCCACTATAACCCTACTTCATTCCCTCTTTCTTCACTCATCCCTTCTTCCACCCTATCGTTTAACCTCCACTCTCCCTCACCTTTTATCCCCTTTCTCCCTCTTTCAGGTCACCATCTCCCACCAAACCCCTTTCCTTCTCACCCTCCCCGTTATTCCTCATTTACCTGACTCTGCATCCCTCTCTTCCTCTCAACCTTACTCCTGCCGTCTTCAGGCACCCTCCCTTCCTTTTCATCCCCATTTCCCCCTCGACTCCTCCCCTTCATTATTCACCTCCCCCCTCTCTTTTCCCGTTCACCCCTCCCTTTCTTCTGTTCATCCCACCCTCCACATCAACCCCGTTCCTCCCACTCCCCTCGGTCCCACACGTACCCACTCTGCGTCTCTCTCGAACACACCCCACAACACCACCATCGACTCTCCCACTGAGCCACTCACACCCCAGACCCTCCGTTCCCCCTACCCCGCTCCCTCCCCCTCCGTCCGTCGCCCTCACTCTCTGACCGCCGCCATCTTACCGCCGCCACACGACCGGTCGAAGGACCCCGCGCTCCGCCAATCAGAGCGCAGCCCGCCCCCAGGTGGCCGCAGCGCGCCTGTTGGCAGAAACCGGCAGAGGACGGGGAACGGGAGCCGGAGGTGGTAGAGAGAGTAAGAGGGAAGGAAAAGGGGGAGGGGGGAAGGGAGGGAGAAGGGAGGGGGGAAGGGAGGGGGGAAGGGAGGGGGGAAGGGAGGGGGGAAGGGAGGGGGGAAGGGAGGGGGGAAGGGAGGGGGGAAGGGAGGGGGGAAGGGAGGGGGGAAGGGAGGGGGGGAAGGGGGGGAGGGGGGAAGGGAGGAGGGGGGAAGGGAGGAGGGGGGAAGGGAGGAGGGGGGAAGGGGGGAAGGGAGGAGGGGGGAAGGGGGGAAGGGAGGAGGGGGGAAGGGGGGAAGGGAGGAGGGGGGAAGGGAGGAGGGGGGAAGGGAGGAGGGGGAAGGGAGGGGGGGAGGAGGGGGGAGGGGGAAGGGAGGAGGGGGGAAGGGGGGGAAGGGAGGAGGGGGGAAGGGGGGGAAGGGAGGAGGGGGGAAGGGGGGAAGGGAGGAGGGGGGAAGGGGGGAAGGGAGGAGGGGGGAAGGGGGGAAGGGAGGAGGGGGGAAGGGGGGAAGGGAGGAGGGGGGAAGGGGGGAAGGGAGGAGGGGGGAAGGGGGGAAGGGAGGAGGGGGGAAGGGGGGAAGGGAGGAGGGGGGAAGGGGGGAAGGGGGGGAAGGGAGGAGGGGGGAAGGGAGGGGGGAAGGGAGGAGGGGGGAAGGGAGGGGGGAAGGGAGGAGGGGGGAAGGGGGGAAGGGAGGAGGGGGGAAGGGGGGAAGGGAGGAGGGGGGAAGGGGGGAAGGGAGGAGGGGGGAAGGGGGGAAAGGAGGAGGGGGGAAGGGGGGAAGGGAGGAGGGGGGAAGGGGGGAAGGGAGGAGGGGGGAAGGGGGGGAAGGGAGGAGGGGGGAAGGGAGGAGGGGGGAAGGGAGGAGGGGGGAAGGGAGGAGGGGGGAAGGGAGGAGGGGGGAAGGGAGGAGGGGGGAAGGGAGGAGGGGGAAGGGGGGAAGGGAGGAGGGGGGAAGGGAGGAGGGGGGAAGGAGGGAGGGGGGAAGGAGGGAGGGGGGAAGGGGGAAGGGAGGGGGGAAGGGAGGGGGGAAGGGGGAAGGGAGGGGGGAAGGGGGAAGGGAGGGGGGAAGGGAGGGGGGAAGGGAGGGGGAGGGGGGAAGGGAGGGGGGAGGGGGGAAGGGAGGGGGGAAGGGGGGAAGGGAGGGGGGAAGGGGGGAAGGGGGGAAGGGAGGGGGGAAGGGGGGGAAGGGAGGGGGAAGGGAGGGGGAAGGGAGGGGGGAAGGGGGGGAAGGGAGGGGGGAAGGGGGGGAAGGGAGGGGGGAAGGGGGGAAGGGGGGAAGGGGGGGAAGGGAGGGGGGAAGGGGGGAAGGGAGGGGGGAAGGGGGGAAGGGAGGGGGGAAGGGGGGAGGGAGGGGGGAAGGGAGGGGGGAAGGGAGGGGGGAAGGGAGGGAAGGGAGGGGGAAGGGGGGAAGGGAGGGGGAAGGGAGGGGGAAGGGGGGAAGGGAGGGGGAAGGGGGGAAGGGGAGGGGGAAGGGGGGAAGGGAGGGGGGAGGGGGAAGGGGGGGAAGGGGAAGGGGGGAAGGGAGGGGGGAAGGGGGAAGAAAGGGGGGAAGGGGGGAAGGGGGGAGGGGGGGAAGGGGGGAGGGGGGAAGGGGGGAGGGAGGGGGGAAGGGGGGAGGGAGGGGGGAAGGTAGGGGGGAGGGGGGAAGGGAAGGGGGGAAGGGAGGGGGGGAAGGGAGGGGGGAAGGGAGGGGGGAGGGGGGAAGGGGGGGAAGGGAGGGGGAAGGGAGGGGGGAAGGGGGGAAGGGGGGGAAGGGGGGGAAGGAGGGGGGAAGGGGGGGAAGGGAGGGGGGGAAGGGGGGGAAGGGAGGGGGGGGGAGGGGGGAGGGAGGGGGGAAGGGAGGGGGGAAGGGAGGGGGGAAGGGGGGGGAAGGGGGGAAGGGGGGAAGGGAGGGGGGAAGGGGGAAGGGAGGGGGGAAGGGGGGAAGGGGGGAAGGGAGGGGGGAAGGGGGGAAGGGAGGGGAGGGGGAAGGGAGGGAAGGGAGGGGGAAGGGGGGAAGGGAGGGGGGAAGGGGGAAGGGAGGGGGGAAGGGGGAAGGGAGGGGGGAAGTGGGGGAGGGAAGGGAGGGGGGAAGGGGGAAGGGGGAAGGGGGGAAGGGAGGGGGGAAGGGGGAAGGGAGGGGGGAGGGGGGGAGGGAAGGGGGGAGGGGGGGAGAGAAGGGGGAAGGGGGGAGGGAGGGGGGAAGGGGGGAGGGAGAAGGGGGAGGGAGGGGGGAAGGGGGGAGGGAGGGGGGAAGGGGGGAGGGAGGGGGGGAGGGAGGGGGGAAGGGGGAAGGGAGGGGGGAGGGGGGAAGGGGGGGAAGGGAGGGGGAGGGGGGAGGGAAGGGGGAAGGGAGGGGGAGGGGGGAGGGAAGGGGGAAGGGGGGGGGAGGGGGGGAAGGGGGGAGGGGGAGGGGGGGAAGGGGGGAGGGAGTGGGGAAGGGGGGAGGGAGGGGGGGAAGGTAGGGGGGAGGGGGGAAAGGGGGAAGGGAGGGGGGAGGGGGGAAGGGGGGGAAGGGAGGGGGGAAGGGGGGGAAGGGAGGGGGGAAGGGGGGGAAGGGAGGGGGAAGGGGGGAAGGGAGGGGGGAAGGGGGGAAGGGAAGGGGGAAGGGGGGGAAGGGAAGGGGGAAGGGGGGGAAGGGAGGGGAGGGGGGAAGGGGGGAAGGGAGGGGGAAGGGAGGTGGAAGAGGGGGAAGGGAGGGGGAAGGGGGAAGGGAGGGGGAAGGGGGAAGGGAGGGGGAAGGGGGGGAAGGGAGGGGGAAGGGGGGAAGGGAGGGGGAAGGGGGGAAGGGAGGGGGGAAGGGGGGAAGGGAGGGGGGAAGGGGGGAAGGGAGGGGGGAAGGGGGGAAGGGAGGGGGGAAGGGGGGAAGGGAGGGGGGAAGGGGGGAAGGGAGGGGGGAAGGGGGGAAGGGAGGAAGGGAGGAAGGGGGAAGGGAGGGGGGAAGGGGGGAAGGGAGGGGGGAAGGGGGAAGGGAGGGGGAAGGGAAAAGGGAGGGGGAAGGGGGGAAGGGAGGGGGGAGGGGGGAGGGGGGAGGGGGGGAAGGGAGGGGGAGGGGGGAAGGGGGAAGGGAGGGGGAGGGGGGAAGGGAGGGGGAGGGGGGAAGGGAGGGGGAGGGGGGAAGGGGGAAGGGGGGGAAGGGGGGGAAGGGAGGGGGAGGGGGGGAAGGGAGGGGGAAGGGGGGGAAGGGAGGGGGAAGGGGGGAAGAGAGGGGGGAGGGGGGAGTGAAGGGTGTAAGGGAGAGAGAGGGGTGTGAGGGGGTGAGAGAGGAGTGAGGGGGGTGTGAGGGGGGAGAGAGGGGGTGTGAGAGGGGGAGAGAGGGGGTGTGAGAGGGGGAGAGAGGGGGTGTGAGAGGGGGAGAGAGGGGGTGTAAGGGGGGGAGGGAGGGGGGTAAGGGGGGGAGGGAGGGGGGTGAGGGGGGAGGGAGGGGGGTGAGGGGGGAGGGAGGGGGGTGAGGGGGGAGGGAGGGGGTGTGAGGGGGGAGGGAGGGGGTGGGTGAGAGGGGGGTGTGAGGGGGAGGTGTGAGGGGGGTGTGAGGGGGGTGTGGGGGGGAGTGGGGGGTGTGAGGGGGGAGAGAGGGGTGTGTGGGGGGGTGAGGAGGGGGGTGTGTGGGGGGTGAGGGGGGGTGTGGGGGGGTGAGGAGGGGGGGTGTGGGGGGGTGAGGAGGGGGGGTGAGGAGGGGGTGTGGGGGGGAGAGAGGGGGTGTGAGGGGGGAGAGGGGGGTGTGAGGGGGAAGGGGGGAAGGGGGGAAGGGGAGAAGGGGAGAAGGGGAGAAGGGGAGAAGGGGGGAGGGGGGAGGGGGGAGGAGGGGGGAGGGGGGAGGAGAGGGAGGGGAGAGGGAGGGGAGGGGGAGGAGAGGGGAGGGGGAGGGGAGGAGAGGGGAGGGGGAGAGGAGGGGAGGAGAGGGGGAGGAGGGGGAGGGGAGAGGGGGAGGAGGGGGAGGGGAGAGGGGGAGGGGGGGGAGGGGGAGGGGGAGGAGAGGGGGAGGGGGAGGAGAGGGAGGGGAGGGAGGGGAGGGGGAGGAGAGGGGAGGGGGAGGGGGAGGAGAGGGGAGGGGGAGGGGGAGGAGAGGGGGGAGGAGAGGGGGGAGGAGGGAGGAGAGAGGAGGAGGGAGGGGTAATTGTGAGTGGGTGAGAGAGGAGTGTTGGGGAGAGGGAGGGCTGGTGTCGGGCAAGGGGAGTGGGTACAGTATTGGGGGAAGAGGGAGTGGTAATTGTGAGGGGGTGAGAGGGGAGTGTCGGTGGGGAGGGGAAGAGGGGGTGCACGGCTGGGTGGGGAAGAGGGAAGAGGGGGCGTGGTTGGGAGGGGGTAGAGGGAGGCAGTTTGGGGCAGTAAGGTAGAGGGGGAGATGTGGAGGAGAGGGGCTCGGGGGGAGAGACAGGATGGGAAAGAAGGGAGGGACAGAGATGGGGAAGAGTGTGAAAGCAGGTGGAACAGAGTGAAGGGGAGGGGAGGGGAGGGAGAGGGGCTGTGACCCTTGCCCCAGTACTGACCTTGCACCGGCGCTCCACCTCCCGGCTCCCTCTGCTGCTTCCATCAGAGTGCACTCTCCCACCTCCCTGATATCCCCACAGCCCTGTGTCAGTTCCACACTGTCCCACTCTCCCCACAGCACTGTGTCAGTTCCACACTCTCCCACTCTCCCCACAGCCCTGTGTCAGTTCCACACTCTCCCACTCTCCCCACAGCCCTGTGTCAGTTCCACACTCTCCCACTCTCCGCACAGCCCTGTGTCAGTTCCACACTGTCCCACTCTCCCCACAGCCCTGTGTCAGTTCCATACTGTCCCACTCTCCCCACAGCCCTGTGTCAGTTCCATACTGTCCCACTCTCCCCACAGCCCCGTGTCAGTTCCACACTGTCCCACTCTCCCCACAGCCCCGTGTCAGTTCCACACAGTCCCACTCTCCCCCAGCCCTGTGTCAGTTCCATACTGTCCCGCACTCCCCACAGCGCTGTGTCAGTTCCACACTGTCCCATTCTCCCCACAGCCCTGTGTCAGTTCCACACTGTCCCACTCTCCCCACAGCCCTGTGTCAGTTCCACACAGTCCCACTCTCCCCCAGCCCTGTGTCAGTTCCATACTGTCCCGCACTCCCCACAGCGCTGTGTCAGTTCCATACTGTCCCACTCTCCCCACAGCCCTGTGTCAGTTCCACACTCTCCCACTCTCCCCACATCCCTGTGTCAGTTCCACACTGTCCCACTCTCCCCCAGCCCTGTGTCAGTTCCATACTGTCCCGCACTCCCCACAGCGCTGTGTCAGTTCCACACTGTCCCATTCTCCCCACAGCCCTGTGTCAGTTCCACACTGTCCCACTCTCCCCACAGCCCTGTGTCAGTTCCACACAGTCCCACTCTCCCCCAGCCCTGTGTCAGTTCCATACTGTCCCGCACTCACCACAGCCGTGTCAGTTCCACACTGTCCCACTCTCCCCACAGCCCTGTGTCAGTTCCACACTCTCCCACTCTCCCCACAGCCCTGTGTCAGTTCCATACTGTCCCACTCTCCCCACAGCCCTGTGTCAGTTCCACACTGTCCCACTCTCCCCACAGCCCTGTGTGAGTTCCACACGGTCCCACTCTCCCCACAGCCCTGTGTCAGTTCCACACTGTCCCACTCTCCCCACAGCCCTGTGTCAGTTCCATACTGTCCCACACTCGCCACAGCCCTGTGTCAGTTCCATACTGTCCCACACTCCCCACAGCCCTGTGTCAGTTCCACACTGTCCCACTCTCCCCACAGCCCTGTGTCAGTTCCACACTGTCCCACTCTCCCCACAGCCGTGTGTCAGTTCCACACTGTCCCACTCTCCCCACAGCCCTGTGTCAGTTCCATACTCTCCCACTCTCCCCACAGCCCTGTGTCAGTTCCACACTGTCCCACTCTCCCCAAAGCCCTGTGTCAGTTCCACAGTCTCCCACTCTCCCCACAGCCCTGTGTCAGTTCCACACTGTCCCACTCTCCCCACAGCCCTGTGTCAGTTCCATACTGTCCCACTCTCCCCACAGCCCTGTGTCAGTTCCATACTGTCCCACTCTCCCCACAGCCCCGTGTCAGTTCCACACTGTCCCACTCTCCCCACAGCCCCGTGTCAGTTCCACACAGTCCCACTCTCCCCCAGCCCTGTGTCAGTTCCATACTGTCCCGCACTCCCCACAGCGCTGTGTCAGTTCCACACTGTCCCATTCTCCCCACAGCCCTGTGTCAGTTCCACACTGTCCCACTCTCCCCACAGCCATGTGTCAGTTCCACACAGTCCCACTCTCCCCCAGCCCTGTGTCAGTTCCATACTGTCCCGCACTCCCCACAGCGCTGTGTCAGTTCCATACTGTCCCACTCTCCCCACAGCCCTGTGTCAGTTCCACACTCTCCCACTCTCCCCACATCCCTGTGTCAGTTCCACACTGTCCCACTCTCCCCCAGCCCTGTGTCAGTTCCATACTGTCCCGCACTCCCCACAGCGCTGTGTCAGTTCCACACTGTCCCATTCTCCCCACAGCCCTGTGTCAGTTCCACACTGTCCCACTCTCCCCACAGCCCTGTGTCAGTTCCACACAGTCCCACTCTCCCCCAGCCCTGTGTCAGTTCCATACTGTCCCGCACTCACCACAGCCGTGTCAGTTCCACACTGTCCCACTCTCCCCACAGCCCTGTGTCAGTTCCACACTCTCCCACTCTCCCCACAGCCCTGTGTCAGTTCCATACTGTCCCACTCTCCCCACAGCCCTGTGTCAGTTCCACACTGTCCCACTCTCCCCACAGCCCTGTGTGAGTTCCACACGGTCCCACTCTCCCCACAGCCCTGTGTCAGTTCCACACTGTCCCACTCTCCCCACAGCCCTGTGTCAGTTCCATACTGTCCCACACTCGCCACAGCCCTGTGTCAGTTCCATACTGTCCCACACTCCCCACAGCCCTGTGTCAGTTCCACACTGTCCCACTCTCCCCACAGCCCTGTGTCAGTTCCACACTGTCCCACTCTCCCCACAGCCGTGTGTCAGTTCCACACTGTCCCACTCTCCCCACAGCCCTGTGTCAGTTCCATACTCTCCCACTCTCCCCACAGCCCTGTGTCAGTTCCACACTGTCCCACTCTCCCCAAAGCCCTGTGTCAGTTCCACAGTCTCCCACTCTCCCCACAGCCCTGTGTCAGTTCCACACAGTCCCACTCTCCCCACAGCCCTGTGTCAGTTCCACACTCTCCCACTCTCCCCACAGCCCTGTGTCAGTTCCACACTCTCCCACTCTCCCCACAGCCCTGTGTCAGTTCCATACTGTCCCACTCTCCCCACAACCCTGTGTCAGTTCCACACTGTCCCACACTCCCCACAGCCCTGTGTCAGTTCCACACTGTCCCACTCTCCCCACAGCCCTGTGTCAGTTCCATACTCTCCCACTCTCCCCACAGCCCTGTGTCAGTTCCACACTCTCCCACTCTCCCCACAGCCCTGTGTCAGTTCCATACTGTCCCACTCACCACACAGCCCTGTGTCAGTTCCACACTCTCCCACTCTCCCCACAGCCCTGTGTCAGTTCCACACTCTCCCACACTCCCCACAGCCCTGTGTCAGTTCCACACTGTCCCAGTCTCCCCACAGCCCTGTGTCAGTTCCACACAGTCCCACTCTCCCCACAGCCCTGTCAGTTCCATACTGTCCCACTCTCCCCACAGCCCTGTGTCAGTTCCATACTGTCCCACACTCCCCACAGCGCTGTGTCAGTTCCATACTGTCCCACTCTCCCCACAGCCCCGTGTCAGTTCCATACTGTCCCACTCTCCCCACAGCCCTGTGTCAGTTCCATACTGTCCCACTCTCCCCCAGCCCTGTGTCAGTTCCATACTGTCCCGCACTCCCCACAGCGCTGTGTCAGTTCCACACTGTCCCATTCTCCCCACAGCCCTGTGTCAGTTCCATACTGTCCCACTCTCCCCACAGCCCTGTGTCAGTTCCATACTGTCCCACTCTCCCCACAGCCCTGTGTCAGTTCCACACTCTCCCACTCTCCCCACAGCCCTGTGTCAGTTCCATACTGTCCCACACTCCCCCAGCCCTGTGTCAGTTCCACACTGTCCCACTCTCCCCACAGCCCTGTGTCAGTTCCATACTGTCCCACTCTCCCCACAGCCCTGTGTCAGTTCCACACTGTCCCACTCTCCCCACAGCCCTGTGTCAGTTCCACACTGTCCCACTCTCCCCACAGCCCTGTGTCAGTTCCATACTGTCCCACTCTCCCCACAGCCCTGTGTCAGTTCCACACTGTCCCACTCTCCCCACAGCCCTGTGTCAGTTCCACACTGTCCCACTCTTCCCCCAGCCCTGTGTCAGTTCCATACTGTCCCGCACTCCCCACAGCGCTGTGTCAGTTCCACACTGTCCCACTCTCCCCACAGCCCTGTGTCAGTTCCACACTGTCCCACTCTCCCCACAGCCCTGTGTGAGTTCCATACTTTCCCACTCTCCCCACAGCCCTGTGTCAGTTCCACACTGTCCCACTCTCCCCACAGCCCTGTGTCAGTTCCACACTGTCCCACTCTCCCCACAGCCCTGTCAGTTCCATACTGTCCCACTCTCCCCACAGCCCTGTGTCAGTTCCACACTGTCCCACTCTCCCCACAGCCCTGTGTCAGTTCCACACAGTCCCACTCTCCCCACAGCCCTGTGTCAGTTCCATACTGTCCCACTCTCCCCACAGCCCTGTGTCAGTTCCATACTGTCCCACTGTCCGCACAGCCGTGTCAGTTCCATACTCTCCCACTCTCCCCACAGCCCTGTGTCAGTTCCACACTGTCCCACTCTCCCCACAGCCCTGTGTCAGTTCCACACAGTCCCACTCTCCCCACAGCCCTGTGTCAGTTCCACACAGTCCCACTCTCCCCACAGCCCTGTGTCAGTTCCACACTGTCCCACTCTCCCCACAGCCCTGTGTCAGTTCCATACTGTCCCACTCTCCCCACAGCCCTGTGTCAGTTCCACACTGTCCCACACTCCCCACAGCGCTGTGTCAGTTCCATACTGTCCCACTCTCCCCACAGCCCTGTGTCAGTTCCACACTGTCCCACTCTCCCCACAGCCCTGTGTCAGTTCCACACAGTCCCACTCTCCCCACAGCCCTGTGTCAGTTCCACACAGTCCCACTCTCCCCACAGCCCTGTGTCAGTTCCACACTGTCCCACTCTCCCCACAGCCCTGTGTCAGTTCCATACTGTCCCACTCTCCCCACAGCCCTGTGTCAGTTCCACACTGTCCCACACTCCCCACAGCACTGTGTCAGTTCCATACTGTCCCACTCTCCCCACAGCCCTGTGTCAGTTCCACACTGTCCCACTCTCCCCACAGCCCTGTGTCAGTTCCACACAGTCCCACTCTCCCCACAGCCCTGTGTCAGTTCCACACAGTCCCACTCTCCCCACAGCCCTGTGTCAGTTCCACACTGTCCCACTCTCCCCACAGCCCTGTGTCAGTTCCATACTGTCCCACTCTCCCCACAGCCCTGTGTCAGTTCCACACTGTCCCACACTCCCCACAGCACTGTGTCAGTTCCATACTGTCCCACTCTCCCCACAGCGCTGTGTCAGTTCCACACTGTCCCATTCTCCGCACAGCCCCGTGTCAGTTCCATACTGTCCCACTCTCCCCACAGCCCCGTGTCAGTTCCATACTGTCCCACTCCCCCACAGCCCTGTGTCAGTTCCATACTGTCCCACTCTCCCCACAGCGCTGTGTCAGTTCCACACTGTCCCACACTCCCCACAGCCCTGTGTCAGTTCCATACTGTCCCACTCTCCCCACAGCGCTGTGTCAGTTCCACACTGTCCCACACTCCCCACAGCCCTGTGTCAGTTCCATACTGTCCCACTCTCCCCACAGCCCCGTGTCAGTTCCATACTGTCCCACTCTCCCCACAGCGCTGTGTCAGTTCCATACTGTCCCACTCTCCCCACAGCCCCGTGTCAGTTCCATACTGTCCCACTCTCTCCACAGCCCTGTGTCAGTTCCACACAGTCCCACTCTCCCCACAGCCTTGTCAGTTCCACACTGTCCCACTCTCCCCACACCCCTTTTTCAGTCCCCGCTCTTATCCCACAGCCCCATGTGAGTATCTAACCAATCGTGTTGTCCAAAGCAGGGACAGTTGGGTATACTGGTTGAATATGTGTTTGGGATCCAACAGAGCACACTCCCAAATTTCCCATGCCCCAGTCATGCGGTCCAACATCCCAGTCCCACACTCACTGCTGGTGTCTCTCTGTGGGTGAGCCTGCCCGATCTTGTGGCCTGCGACGTTCCTGTCGGGGCCTGGGCTCAGTAATCGTTTCCGCAGATCTTTCCAGCTGTGGTAGAGACAAGCACCAGTCAGCTCTCCCCTCCCTCCTCTCAGCCCCTCACTCTCTCCATCCCTCCTCAGACCCTTGCTCCTCTCAGCCTCTCCCTGCTATCAGCCCCTTACTCCCTCCATCCCACCTCACAGCCCCCACTCCCTCCATCCCACCTCACAGACCCCCACTCTCTCCATCCCTCCTCACAGCCCCCCACTGCCTCATTCCTCACGGCCTCCCCACTCCCCCCACTCCCTCCCAACGGCCCCCCCACTCCCTCCATCCTTCCTCACGGCCCCCCCCACTCCCTCCATCCCTCCTCACGGCCCCCCCACTCCCTCCATCCCTCCTCACAGACCCCCACTCTCTCCATCCCTCCTCACAGCCCCCACACCCTCCATCCCTCCTCACAGCCCCCCACTGCCTCATTCCTCACGGCCTCCCCACTCCCCCCACTCCCTCCCAACGGCCCCCCCACTCCCTCCATCCTTCCTCACGGCCCCCCCCACTCCCTCCATCCCTCCTCACGGCCCCCCCACTCCCTCCATCCCTCCTCACAGACCCCCACTCTCTCCATCCCTCCTCACAGCCCCCACACCCTCCATCCCTCCTCACAGCCCCCCCACACCCTCCATACCTCCTCACAGACCCCATACCCTCCATCCCTCCTCACAGCCTCCCCTGCTCCCTCCATCCCTCTTCACAGCCCCCACACCCTCCATCCCTCCTCACAGCCCCCTACTCCCTCTATCCCTCCTGACGGACCCCCACTCCCTCCATCCCTCCTCACAGCCCCCACACCCTCCATCCCTCCTCACAGCCCCCTACTCCCTCTATCCCTCCTGCCTCTCCCTCTCTCCATCCCTCCTCACAGCCCCCACTCCCTCCATCCCTCCTCACGGACCCCCCACTCCCTCCATCCCTCCTCACAGCCCCCACTCCCTCCATCCCTCCTCACAGCCCCCCCACTCCCTCCATCCCTCCTGCCTCTCCCTCCCTCCATCCTCTCAGCCGCTTCCTGCCTTCTCTCTCCTACGTCTGCATCCCCATGTTTCCTCCTGGCTCTCCCTCCTCCCGTCCTTCCCCCCCACTCACCTCCCTTCTCTCCTGGGAGGTCCTGCGCCGTTTGGAGCCTGAGGGGGTACTAGGCGACCCCTCCCTCCCCACCGGCAGCCGCTTGCCCCCAGCCCTGCTGGGGTCGAGTGTGGCAGTACCGGGACTGGGCTCAGGGTCCACAGCTGGGCTCCGGGGTCTGCTGGTGTCCCGGCCGCGGGCGTCTTCACTGTCCCGTTGCCGTGTCTGCACACCGGAGAGCACGGGTCAGTCATCGCGGAGGGAGAGGGTCTTGGAGAGCAGAGGGAGGGGGGAGAGAGGTAGTCACGGAGACAGGCAGGGAGGGACAGAAGGGGTCATGGAATGGTGTGGTAGGGAGAGGGGAAGTGTGGACATGGAAACCGGAAGGGAAAGGATAGGATGCTTAAGACAGGAGGGAGGAAGAGAGGAGCAACGAATGTGGGGAACGAGGGGGCGCACGGAAAGGGAGGGAGCGCGTGGAGACAGGGATGGAGGGAGGAACGCGCGGAGACGGAGACGGGGAATGGCTCCTCTTGTCCTTACCTCTGCATCATTAGACATTGCCTTGGATCTCCTCCTGACCTGGTCTCTCTCTGAGGTGGAGGAGGAGGAGGAGGATGATGATGATGAGGTGGAGGAGGTAGAGGACGATGAGGAAGAGGATGAGGACCTGCCCTTGTTCTTGGAGCCCGATCTTGAGCAGGACCGTTTCCCAGGGGAAGTGTCCCTGTCATGCTGCGAGGTGGAGGGGGGAGAGGGCACTCCCTTCGACCTCTCCCCCTCTCCTGGCCCCTGTTCTGAGGGGGAATCCCCACCCTCCTTTGAATCTCTGCTGGCCCTGCGGGTGCTAGCTTGTGACAGGCCAGAAGGAGTCTGCTTCTGCTGTGACACTGGTGGGGATCCCTCCCTCCCCTGCTGGGTCAGGTGATGAGATGTTTCCTCCTGCAAAGATGGAGATACTTCCTTCTGCTGGGACTTTGTTGGAGACAACCCTTCCTGCTGGGATTCATTTAGAAATACCTCCTGCTGAGATTCTATGGGAGACACTTCCTGCTGGGATTCTGCTGGAGATGCCTCCTTCTGCTGGGATTCTGCAGGAGATTCTTCCTCTTGCTGGGATTCTGCTGGGGAACCTTCATTCTTCTGGGATTCTGAAGGAAACCCTCTCTTCTGGTGGGAATCCGCTGGAGACCCTTCCTCCTGCTGGGATTCTGAAGGAGACCCTACCTCCTGCTGGGATTCTGAAGGAGACCTTTCCTCCTGCTGGGATTCTGAAGGAGACCCTACCTCCTGCTGGGATTCTGAAGGAGACCCTTTCTCCTGCTGGGATTCTGAAGGAGACCCTACCTCCTGCTGGGATTCTGAAGGTGACCCTACCTCCTGCTGGGATTCTGAAGGAGACCCTACCTCCTGCTGGGATTCTGCTGGAGATCTGTCCTTATGCTGGGACTGTGCTGGAGACCCTTCCTCCTGGCGGGTCTGTGCCAGAGACCCTTCCTCCTGCTGGGATTGTGCCGGAGACATTTCCTTCTGGAGTGAAGGTGGGGGAGGTGTCTCCAGCTGGGCAGGAGGCTCTGCTAGAGCATGGTGAGCCAGGGGAAGACCCCCACTGTCCCGCTGGTGTGCTGCTGGGAGTGGCTCCTTCATGGGCTGGTCTAAGGAGGGTGGAGAGCGTGTGGCTTCCTGCTGGGACTCGAGCAGCGGTGGCCCCTCCTCAAGCTCCTGGTCTCCGCGGGAAGGGGCAGGCTGCTGCTCAGAGAGCTGGGGAGGGGGGGAGAGGGGTGCATAGCCCCCCCTCTCGAGTTCAGGGGGGGCAGCAGGGAGAGGAGAGCGCTGGGGACGGCCAAGTGGAGCCCCCCGGCGTAGACGAGGCAGAGCAGGCTCACGCGGGCCCTCCTGCTGATGCCAGCGGCGTCGCAGGGTGGTGGGTGAGGGATCTCCTTGGGAGCCGGCCATTCCTTCTACCTCCTCCTCCTCCTCTTCCTCCTCCTCCTCCTCCTCCGAGCACCGACTGCCTTCCACCTCTAAAGTCGGGGGGGCACCCTGACCCGAGAGAACATCGTCCTCCTGAAGGCGAAAGAGAGAGAGGGGAGGGAAGAGATGAACAGGGGTCAGAATCAACACGTTTCTTCGTCCAGACTGCTGCCGTTGGGAGTCAACCCCTTCCCCTGTGATGAACAGACCATTACATTGGGTCGTACAAGGTAAAGCACCAACAAGATGCAGAATGGAGTGTTACAGAAAATGCCGGCAGACAACAGGGTAAGGACCAGGATGATGTCGATTGTCGGTCAAGAGCCCATCTTACCGTATTTGGGGACCATTTCATAGTCGGATAACAGTGGGGTAGAAGCTGTTTTTGAACACAAAATAATCTGCAGATGCTGGGGTCAAAGCAGTCCTGACGAAGGGTTCCGGCCCGAAACGTCGATCGATCTTTTCCACTGATGCTGCCCGACCTGCTGAGTTCTTCCAGCTGTCTTTGAGCCTGGAGGTGCACCGTGTCCTCTAAGGCTTTTGCATCTCCTCCCCAATGCGAGGGGAGAGAAAAGCGAATGTCCAGGGTGGGGAGAAAACACAAAAGCCAGAAAGCAAGTCTCACCAGGTTTGAGGACAGCTCCTACCCTGCTGTTATCAGACCATTGACTGGTTCCCTAGTACAATAAGGCAGTCTCTTGACCTCATATCCCACCTGGCTTAACCTTGCACCGTGACTCTCTATTCTGCACTGTTACTGTTTTACCTTGATCTGCTCTAAGCACTGATCTGTATGAGCAGTGTACAAGTTTTAATTAATAACATCTCAATATGCGTGCCAATAATAAGCCAATTTAACAGCACACATCCTCCCCCATCCCAACACACACTCTACGCACGCAATGGAAAAGGCGGGAAGGAGGGAGAGACGGCGGGGCAGGGCAGTGCGTAAAGAGAGTGGAGAGGAGAGAAGGGGCAGCGAGTACCAGTGAGGGAGTGGAACGAGGCGGAGAGAGCGGAGGGAAGTCCAGGGCAGAGGGAATGGGGATAGAGAGGAGGGGTAGAAGGACAGAGGGAGGGGAGGCAGGGCAGGGGTGGGAGGGAGGGTCAGTTACCTGTCCAACGGGTGAGCTGCCCCCACCATCCTGTGCTGGCTCACTCTTCTGATCGCCCGAGTCTGTGAGGGAGGGGCAAAGACAGTTACAATCAGTGCCTCAGAACCCCGCAGCTCCATGCCAACTGGTTGTGATCCCCCCCCCTCCAAAACCCATACCCTCAACACCCCCTCCATCGCTCACCCCAACAACCTCTCCCCTTCCCCATCACCCTCTCCGCTCCTTCCTCCCCCATCCCCGTCACCCTCTCCTCTCTCTCACAACACCCTCCCCCCATCCATCACCCTCCCCCTCTCTCACAATGCCCTCCCCCCATCCATCACCCTCCCCCCTCTCTCACAATGCCCTCCCCACCCATCACCCTCTCCCCTCCTTCCTCCCCATCCCCATCACCCTCCCCTCCTTCCTCCCCATCCATCACCCTCTCCCCTCCTTCCTCCCCATCCATCACCCTCTCCCCTACTTCCTCCCCATCCATCACCCCCCTCCTCCCCATCCATCACCTTCCCCTCTCTCTCACAACGCCCTCCCCCATCCATCATCCTTTCCCCTCCTTCCTCCCCATCCCCAATACCCTCCCCCCTTCCCCATCCATCACCCTCTCCCCTCCTTCCTCCCCCATCCCCATCACCCTCTCCCCTCTCTTACAATGCCCTCCCCATCCATCACCCTCCCCCTCTCTCACAATGCCCTCCCCACCCATCACCCTCTCCCCTCCTTCCTCCCCCCATCCCCATCACCCTCTCCCCTCTCTTACAATGCCCTCCCCCCATCCATCACCCTCCCCCTCTCTCACAATGCCCTCCCCCCATCCATCACCCTCCCCCCTCTCTCACAATGCCCTCCCCACCCATCACCCTCTCCCCTCCTTCCTCCCCATCCCCATCACCCTCCCCTCCTTCCTCCCCATCCCATCACCCTCCCCTCCTTCCTCCCCATCCATCACCCTCTCCCCTCCTTCCTCCCCATCCATCACCCTCTCCCCTACTTCCTCCCCATCCATCACCCCCCTCCTCCCCATCCATCACCTTCCCCTCTCTCTCACAACGCCCTCCCCCCATCCATCATCCTTTCCCCTCCTTCCTCCCCATCCCCAATACCCTCCCCCCTTCCCCATCCATCACCCTCTCCCCTCCTTCCTCCCCCCATCCCCATCACCCTCTCCCCTCTCTTACAATGCCCTCCCCATCCATCACCCTCCCCCTCTCTCACAATGCCCTCCCCACCCATCACCCTCTCCCCTCCTTCCTCCCCCCATCCCCATCACCCTCTCCCCTCTCTTACAATGCCCTCCCCCCATCCATCACCCTCCCCCCTCTCTCACAATGCCCTCCCCACCCATCACCCTCTCCCCTCCTTCCTCCCCATCCCCATCACCCTCTCCTCCTTCCTCCCCCATCCCCATCACCCTCTCCCCTCCTTCCTCCCCATCCATCACCCCCTTCCCCATCCATCACCCTCCCCCTCCCCATCCATCACCTTCCCCTCTCTCTCACAACACCCTCCCCCCATCCATCATCCTTTCCCCTCCTTCCTCCCCATCCCCAATACCCTCTCCCCTCCTTCCTCCCCCCATCCCCATCACCCTCCCCCCTCCCCCATCCATTACCCTCTCCTCCCTCCCCATCCATCACCTCCCTTCCCCATCCATCACCCTCCCCCTCCCCATCCATCACCTTCCCCTCTCTCTCACAACACCCTCCCCCCATCCATCATCCTTTCCCCTCCTTCCTCCCCATCCCCAATACCCTCTCCCCTCCTTCCTCCCCCCATCCCCATCACCCTCCCCCATCCATCACCCTCTCCCCTCCTTCCTCCCCCCATCCATCACCCTCCCCTCCCACCTACCTGGTGGGTGGACGGTTCCAGGGCTGTTGCCGGGTTCCTGAGCTTGAAGGACGGGGGTGTCGGTACTCTCACTGTCCGAGTCCACCTCTACACCGGCAGAGGAAAGGGTGAGGAACGGGATCGCCAACCCTACCCCCCACCTCACTTACAGACAACCACGCATATCAGTCTTTCCGCCAACGATGCTGAGCCAACCCACTGTACCAATACCACACCACCACCTAGTGTCAGCTCATGAGATCGTGGTCAACTCAGCTTGTAACGAATCCCCTCTGCCCGCACCGTGCCCATCTCCCCCCCATTCTCCGCATGGCCATGAGTCAGTCTAACAGACTTATAAATGCCTCTGTTATATCTGCCTCCACCCCCACCCCCAGCAGCGCATCCCTGACCCTCTCCACTCCCTGGGAAAAAAACACTTGCCCCACACATCTCCTTTGAACTACCCCCCGCCCCCACTTCACCTTAACTGGTATTAGATATTTCTACCCTGGGGAGAAAGATATCAGCTGTATCAGTGTCTCCCATAATCTTATAAACCTCCATTAGGCCTTTCTTCAGCCCCCGCTGCTGCAGAGAAAACAAGCCAGGTTTATCCAACCTCTCCTTATGGCTCCTGCCCTCTAATCCAGGCAGCATCCGGGTGAACCTCCTCCCCACCCTCTACCTCACTTTCTCCCCACAGGGTTACAGAGAGAAAAGGAGGGAAAGTTAGAGGGACGGGAGGGGGTGAGAGAGAGAGACGGGAGTGGGAACAGGGGTTCGAGGGGAGGGAGAGAGGGGGAGGAAAAAGAGGAATGTGACAGGGGAGGGGTGGGGGGAGGAGGATAAGAGGAGAGAGAGGTCTGGAGGTAGGTAAGTCACCCCGAAACAGATGGACTACACCCCAGGGTTCCGAAAGAGGTGGCCGAAGAGATTGTGGAGACATTAGTAGTGATCTAAGAATCAATAGATTCTAGAATGGTTCCAGAGGTACGGAAAATTGCAAATGTCACTCCACTCTTTAAGAAGGGAGGAAGGCAGAAGGAAGGAAATTATAGGCCAGTTAGCCTGATTTCAGTGGTTGGGAGTCCATTATTAAGGATGAGTTTTCGTGGTTCTTGGAGGCACACTTCCCCTGCTTAAGGGGAAATGTTGCCTGACAAATCTATTGGAATTCTTCGAGGAGCTAACAGGCAGGATATGCAAAGGATAATTGGTGGATGTTGCTCACTTGGATTTTCAGAAGGTGCCGCACATGAGGCTGCCTAACAAGATAACAGCCCGTGGTATTACAGGTAAGACACCAGCATGGGTAGAAGCAGGGCACAAAGTGCTGGCGGAACTCAGCAGGCCAGGCAGCATCTATGGATTTCCCAGTCCTGATGAAGGCTCTCGGCCCAAAATGTCAACTGTGCTCTTTTCCATTGACGCTGCCTGACCTGCTGAGTTCCTCCAGCAGCTTGTGTGTGCTGCTTGGATTTCCAGCATCTGGAGATTTTCTCTTGTTTAGCATGGATAGATGATTGCTTGACTGGCAGGTAGCAAAGAGTGGGAATAAAGGAGGCCTTTTCTGATTGGACCCTGGTAACTGGTGGTGTTCTGCATTGGTCGGCGTTGGGACCACTTCTTTTCATGTTATATGTCAGTGATTTGGACGACAGATGTGATGGCTTTGTGGCCAAGTTTGCAGACAATATAAAGATGAGTGCAGGGACAGGTAGTTTTGAGGAAGCAGGGAGGCTGCAGGAAAAGAACAAAGGGTGGATGGAATACTGGGAAGGGAAGTGTACGCAATGCACTTCTGTAGAAGGATATGTTCTAATCAGGGATCAAATTCAGAAATCAGGGTCTTGGGATTCCTTATACTGGATTCCCTAAAAATTCCCAGGACTGGGACAGCCTACAGAGAAGAAGTCATCACTTTGACACAGTGGTGTCAAGAAAACAACCCCTCCCTCAATGTCGCAAAAATAAAGGAGCTGGTTGTGGATTACAGGAAGAATGGAGACAAGCTAACCACTATTGACATCAATGGATCTGGGGTTGAGAGGGTAAACAGCTTTAAGTTCCTCAGCATAAACATCACTGAGGATCTCACGTACAGCACCTCTTTCATCTCAGACAGTTGAAGAAGTTTGGTATGGGCCCCCAAATCCTAAAAACTTTCTACAGGGGCACCGTTGAGAGCATCCTGACTGGCTGCATCACTGCCTGGTATGGGAACTGTACCTCCCTTAATCGCAGGACTCTGCAGAGAGTGGTGCGGACAGCCCAGAACATCTGTAGTTGTGAACTTCCCACTACTCAGATCATCTACAAAGACAGGCGTGTAAAAAAGGCCTGAAGGATAATTGAGGATCCAAGTCACCCCAACCACAAACTGTTCCAGCTGCTACCATCCGGGAATCAGTACCACAGCATAAAAGCCAGGACCAACAGGCTCCAGGACAGCTTCTTCCACCAGGCCATCAAACTGATTAATTCATACTGATACAACTGTATTTCTATGTTATCTTGATTGTCCTTTCTACACAGTATTTATTATAAAGTAGTATAAATTGCACATGTAGACAGAAACGTAACATAAACATTTTTACTCCTCATGTATATGAAGGATGTAAATAATAAAGTCAATTCAATTCAATTAACTTTCAGGTTGAGTCAGGTAAGGACGGCAAGTGCAACGTTAGCATTCTTTTCCAGCCGACAAGAATACAAGAGTAAGGATGTAATGTTGAGGCTTTACAGGGTATTGGTCAGAGTTGGACTGTTGTGAGCCCAGTAACTAATAAGGGGCGTGTTGGCATTGGAGAGAGTCCAGAGAAGGTTACGAGAATGATTTGGGAATGAAAAGGTTAACACACGAGGAGCTTTTGATGGTTCCGGGCCTGTACTTGATGCAGTTTAGAAGAATGAAAGGTGAACTCAGTGAAAACAATTGAATAGTGAAAGACCAGACAGGGTGGATGTGGGGAGAATGTTTCCTATAGTGGGGGAGTTTAGGACCAGAGGGCACAGCCTCAGAATAGAGGGACATCCCTTTCGAACAGAAATGAGGAAGAATTTCCTTGGCCAGAGGATTGTGAATCCGTGGAATTCAACGCCGCAGACTGCTTGTGGAGGCAAAGTCATTGGGTGTATTTAAAACAGAGGTTGGTAGGTTCTTGATCAGTCAGGGCATGAAAGGTTATAGGGAGAAGGCAGGAGAGTGGGACAATGAATCAGCCATGATGAAAAGGCAGAGCAGACATGGTCGGCCAAACGGCCTAACTCTGCTCCTTGTGTCTTATCGCTTTGTGGAGAGGGGAGAGGGAGAAGAAAAGGGAGCGGTGAGGGTAAGAATGGGAGGGAATAGAGAGAGGGGAGAGGCTGAGGGAGTGGATTGGAGATAACGGAAGGGAGGATGGGAGACGAGGAAAGGGGAGGAGGTGAGGGAGTGTAGGTGAGATGAGGGAAGGGGAGGGAGGATAAAGTGAAGTGAGGATAGGGGAGGGACCACAGGTGCTAGTCCGTGCCCTAACCTTCGGCCTCGGCCACGCCACGCGCCTCCCTCTCCAGCCTCTGCCGCAGTAGCTCCTGCTGCGTCTCCAGGTACTGCTTGATGAAGCTGTTGGAACTCATCTCCTCACCGATCTGCAAGAAGGGGGGAAGAGGAATGGGTCAGCAGACATGATCCGGCCCACCTAAATCCCTCCCATGTAGTATCCCCCCCTCCACACAGCATCCCCACCCCTCCACTGGGCCAGCAGGTGCTAGCTGCTGCGCACACACTCCACCACATGCCATCCTCCGCCTGGCACCAACTACAGTAGAGAAACCAGCCAACCGCACTCCCTCCCGACCAGGTTCCCTCCCAGGGTCAGCTGGACAGACCAGCAACACAAATTCCCCCCCAGGGTCAGCCGGACAGACCAGCGACACAAATTCCCTCCCACGGTCAGCCGGACAGACCAGCGACACACATTCCTTCCCAGGGTCGACCAGGACAGACCAGCGACACACATTCCCTCCCACGGTCAGCCGGACAGACCAGCGACACACATTCCCTCCCAGGGTCCACCAGGACAGACCAGCGATACACATTCCCTCCCAGTGTCGACCAGGACAGACCAGCGACACAAATTCCCTCCCAGGGTCGACCAGGACAGACCAGCGACACAAATTCCCTCCCAGGGTCGACCAGGACAGACCAGCGACACAAATTCCCTCCCAGGGTCGACCAGGACAGACCAGCGACACAAGTTCCCTCCCATGGTCAGCTGGGACAGACCAGCGACACAAATTCCCTCCCAGGGTCGACCAGGACAGACCAGCGACAGAAATTCCCTCCCAGGGTCGACCAGGACAGACCAGCGACAGAAATTCCCTCCCAAGGTCAGCTGGGACAGACCAGACAAACTCATTCACCTGGGAGTTGGGCTGCAGGCCAGAGTGGGAGGTGGAATGTTTCTGCAACTGTTCCAGCATCAGAGCCTGTAACACACACAAGGCACAATTACAGTGAGTGACCCTCGCCCTGAATAAACAGTGACTCTGTACAGTAACACAGTGAGTGACCCTTGCCCTGAATAAACAGTGACTCTGTACAGTTACACAGTGAGTGACCCTCACCCTGAATAAACAGTGACTCTGTACAGTCACACAGTGAGTGACCCTCGCCCTGAATAAACAGTGACTCTGTACAGTCACACAGTGAGTGACCCTCGCCCTGAATAAACAGTGACTCTGTACAGTCACACAGTGAGTGACCCTCGCCCTGAATAAACAGTGACTCTGTACAGTCACACAGTGAGTGACCCTCACCCTGAATAAACAGTGACTCTGTACAGTCACACAGTGAGTGACCGTCACCCTGAATAAACAGTGACTCTGTACAGTTACACAGTGAGTGACCCTCACGCTGAATAAACAGTGACCCTGTACAGTTACACAGTGACCCTCGCCCTGAATAAACAGAGACTTTATACAGCTCCTGTGAGTGACCCTCGCCCTGAATAAACAGTGACTCTGTACAGTTACACAGTGAGTGACCCTCACCCTGAATAAACAGTGACTGTGTACAGTTACACAGTGAGTGACCGTCACCCTGAATAAACAGTGACTCTGTACAGTTACACAGTGAGTGACCCTCGCCCTGTATAAACAGTGACTCTGAACAGTTACACAGTGAGTGACCCTCCCCCTGAATAAACAGTGACTCTGTACAGTCACACAGTGAGTGACCCTCACCCTGAATAAACAGTGACTCTGTACAGTTACACAGTGAGTGACCCTCACCCTGAATAAACAGTGACTCTGTACAGTTACACAGTGAGTGACCCTCACCCTGAATAAACAGTGACTCTGTACAGTTACACAGTGAGTGACCCTCACCCTGAATAAACAGTGACTCTGTACAGTCACACAGTGAGCGACCCTCACCCTGAATAAACAGTGACTCTGTACAGTTACACAGTGAGTGACCCTCACGCTGAATAAACAGTGACTCTGTACAGTCACACAGTGAGTGACCCTCACCCTGAATAAACAGTGACTCTGTACAGTCACACAGTGAGTGACCCTCACCCTGAATAAACAGTGACTCTGTACAGTCACACAGTGAGCGACCCTCACCCTGAATAAACAGTGACTCTGTACAGTTACACAGTGAGTGACCCTCGCCCTGAATAAACAGTGATTCTGTACAGTCACACAGTGAGTGACCCTCACCCTGAATAAACAGTGACTCTGTACAGTTACACAGTGAGTGACCCTCACGCTGAATAAACAGTGACTCTGTACAGTTACACAGTGAGTGACCCTCACGCTGAATAAACAGTGACCCTGTACAGTTACACAGTGACCCTCGCCCTGAATAAACAGAGACTTTATACAGCTCCTGTGAGTGACCCTCGCCCTGAATAAACAGTGACTCTGTACAGTTACACAGTGAGTGACCCTCGCCCTGAATAAACAGTGACTCTGTACAGTCACACAGTGAGTGACCCTCACCCTGAATAAACAGTGACTCTGTACAGTCACACAGTGAGCGACCCTCACCCTGAATAAACAGTGACTCTGTACAGTTACACAGTGAGTGACCTTCACCCTGAATAAACAGTGACTGTGTACAGTTACACAGTGAGTGACCGTCACCCTGAATAAACAGTGACTCTGTACAGTTACACAGTGAGTGACCCTCGCCCTGTATAAACAGTGACTCTGAACAGTTACACAGTGAGTGACCCTCACCCTGAATAAACAGTGACTCTGTACAGTCACACAGTGAGTGACCCTCACCCTGAATAAACAGTGACTCTGTACAGTTACACAGTGAGTGACCCTCCCCCTGAATAAACAGTGACCCTGTACAGTTACACAGTGAGTGACCCTCACCCTGAATAAACAGTGACTCTATACAGCTCCAGTGAGTGACCCTCACGCTGAATAAACAGTGACCCTGTACAGTTACACAGTGACCCTCGCCCTGAATAAACAGAGACTTTATACAGCTCCTGTGAGTGACCCTCGCCCTGAATAAACAGTGACTCTGTACAGTTACACAGTGAGTGACCCTCACCCTGAATAAACAGTGACTCTGTACAGTTACACAGTGAGTGACCGTCACCCTGAATAAACAGTGACTCTGTACAGTTACACAGTGAGTGACCCTCACCCTGAATAAACAGTGACTCTGTACAGTCACACAGTGAGTGACCCTCCCCCTGAATAAACAGTGACTCTGTACAGTCACACAGTGAGTGACCCTCACCCTGAATAAACAGTGACTCTGTACAGTTACACAGTGAGTGACCCTCACCCTGAATAAACAGTGACTCTGTACAGTTACACAGTGAGTGACCCTCACCCTGAATAAACAGTGACTCTGTACAGTTACACAGTGAGTGACCCTCACCCTGAATAAACAGTGACTCTGTACAGTCACACAGTGAGCGACCCTCACCCTGAATAAACAGTGACTCTGTACAGTTACACAGTGAGTGACCCTCACCCTGAATAAACAGTGACTCTGTACAGTCACACAGTGAGCGACCCTCACCCTGAATAAACAGTGACTCTGTACAGTCACACAGTGAGCGACCCTCACCCTGAATAAACAGTGACTCTGTACAGTCACACAGTGAGTGACCCTCCCCCTGAATAAACAGTGACTCTGTACAGTTACACAGTGAGTGACCTTCACCCTGAATAAACAGTGACTGTGTACAGTTACACAGTGAGTGACCGTCACCCTGAATAAACAGTGACTCTGTACAGTTACACAGTGAGTGACCCTCGCCCTGTATAAACAGTGACTCTGAACAGTTACACAGTGAGTGACCCTCACCCTGAATAAACAGTGACTCTGTACAGTCACACAGTGAGTGACCCTCACCCTGAATAAACAGTGACTCTGTACAGTTACACAGTGAGTGACCCTCCCCCTGAATAAACAGTGACCCTGTACAGTTACACAGTGAGTGACCCTCGCCCTGAATAAACAGTGACCCTGTACAGTCACACAGTGAGTGACCCTCACCCTGAATAAACAGTGACTCTGTACAGTTACACAGTGAGTGACCCTCACGCTGAATAAACAGTGACCCTGTACAGTTACACAGTGACCCTCGCCCTGAATAAACAGAGACTTTATACAGCTCCTGTGAGTGACCCTCGCCCTGAATAAACAGTGACTCTGTACAGTTACACAGTGAGTGACCCTCACCCTGAATAAACAGTGACTCTGTACAGTTACACAGTGAGTGACCGTCACCCTGAATAAACAGTGACTCTGTACAGTTACACAGTGAGTGACCCTCACCCTGAATAAACAGTGACTCTGTACAGTCACACAGTGAGTGACCCTCCCCCTGAATAAACAGTGACTCTGTACAGTCACACAGTGAGTGACCCTCACCCTGAATAAACAGTGACTCTGTACAGTTACACAGTGAGTGACCCTCACCCTGAATAAACAGTGACTCTGTACAGTTACACAGTGAGTGACCCTCACCCTGAATAAACAGTGACTCTGTACAGTTACACAGTGAGTGACCCTCACCCTGAATAAACAGTGACTCTGTACAGTCACACAGTGAGCGACCCTCACCCTGAATAAACAGTGACTCTGTACAGTTACACAGTGAGTGACCCTCACCCTGAATAAACAGTGACTCTGTACAGTCACACAGTGAGCGACCCTCACCCTGAATAAACAGTGACTCTGTACAGTTACACAGTGAGTGACCCTCACCCTGAATAAACAGTGACTCTGTACACTAACACAGTGAGTGACCCTCACCCTGAATAAACAGTGACTCTATACAGCTCCAGTGAGTGACCCTCGCCCTGAATAAACAGTGACCCTGTACAGTTACACATTGACCCTCGCCCTGAATAAACAGAGACTTTATACAGCACCAGTGAGTGACCCTCGCCCTGAATAAACAGTGACTCTGTACAGTCACACAGTGAGTGACCGTCACCCTGAATAAACAGTGTCTCTGCACAGTTACAGAGTGACCGCCTCCCTGAATAAACAGTGACTCTGTACAGCTCCAGTGAGTGACCCTCGCCCTGAATAAACAGTGACACTGTACACTAACACAGTGAGTGACCTTCAACCTGAATAAACAGTGACTCTGTACAGTTACACAGTGAGTGGCCCTCGCCCTGAATAAACAGTGACTCTGTACAGTTACACAGTGAGTGACCCGCACCCTGAATACACAGTGACTCTGTACAGTTACACAGTGAGTGACCTTCACCCTGAATAACCAGTGACTCTATACAGCTCCAGTGAGTGACCCTCGCCCTGAATAAACAGTGACTCTGTACAGTTACACAGTGAGTGACCCTCACGCTGAATAAACAGTGACCCTGTACAGTTACACAGTGATCCTCGCCCTGAATAAACTGAGACTTTATACAGCTCCAGTGAGTGACCCTCATCCTGAATAAACCGTGACTCTGTACAGTAACACAGTGAGTGACCGTCACCCTGAATAAACAGTGCCTCTGCACAGTTACAGAGTGACCGTCACCCTGAATAAACAGTGACTCTAAACAGCTCCAGTGAGTGACCCTCGCCCTGAATAAACAGTGACTCTATACAGCTCCAGTGAGTGATCCTCGCCCTGAATAAACAGTGACCCTGTACAGTTACACAGTGAGTAACCCTCACCCTGAATAAACAGTGACTGTGTACAGTTACACAGTGAGTGACCCTCGCCCTGAATAAACAGTGACTCTATACAGCTCCAGTGAGTGTCCCTCGCCCTGAATAAACAGTGACTCTGTACAGTCACACAGTGAGTGACCGTCACCCTGAATAAACAGTGACTCTATACAGCTCCAGTGAGTGACCCTCACCCTGAATAAACAGTGACTCTGTACAGTTACACAGTGAGTGACCCTCGCCCTGAATAAACAGTGACTCTATACAGCTCCAGTGAGTGACCCTCGCCCTGAATAAACAGTGACCCTGTACAGTTACACAGTGAGTGACCCTCGCCCTGAATAAACAGTGACTCTGTACAGTTACACAGTGAGTGACCCTCACCTTGAATAAACAGTGACTCTGTACAGTTACACAGTGAGTGACCCTCACCCTGAATAAACAGTGACTCTGTACAGTTACACAGTGAGTGACCCTCGCCCTGAATAAACAGTGACCCTGTACAGTTACACAGTGAGTGACCCTCGCCCTGAATAAACAGTGACCCTGTACAGTTACACAGTGAGTAACCCTCACCCTGAATAAACAGTGACTGTGTACAGTTACACAGTGAGTGACCCTCGCCCTGAATAAACAGTGACTCTATACAGCTCCAGTGAGTGTCCCTCGCCCTGAATAAACAGTGTCTCTGTACAATTACACAGTGACCCTCGCCCTGAATAAACAGTGACTCTATACAGCTCCGGTGAGTGACCCTCGCCCTGAATAAACAGTGACTCTGTACAGTCACACAGTGAGTGACCGTCACCCTGAATAAACAGTGACTCTATACAGCTCCAGTGAGTGACCCTCACCCTGAATAAACAGTGACCCTGTACAGTTACACAGTGAGTGACCCTCGCCCTGAATAAACAGTGACTCTATACAGCTCCAGTGAGTGACCCTCGCCCTGAATAAACAGTGACCCTGTACAGTTACACAGTGAGTGACCCTCGCCCTGAATAAACAGTGACTCTGTACAGTTACACAGTGAGTGACCCTCACCTTGAATAAACAGTGACTCTGTACAGTTACACAGTGAGTGACCCTCACCCTGAATAAACAGTGACTCTGTACAGTTACACAGTGAGTGACCCTCGCCCTGAATAAACAGTGACCCTGTACAGTTACACAGTGAGTGACCCTCGCCCTGAATAAACAGTGACCCTGTACAGTTACAGTGAGTGACCCTCGCCCTGAATAAACAGTGACTCTGTACAGTTACACAGTGAGTGACCCTCACCCTGAATAAACAGTGACTCTGTACAGTTACACAGTGAGTGACCCTCACCCTGAATAAACAGTGACTCTGTACAGTTACACAGTGAGTGACCCTGGCCCTGAATAAACAGTGACTCTATACAGCTCCAGTGAGTGACCCTCACCCTGAATAAACAGTGACCCTGTACAGTTACACAGTGACCCTCGCCCTGAATAAACAGTGACTCTATACAGCTCCAGTGAGTGACCCTCGCCCTGAATAAACAGTGTCTCTGTACAGTTACACAGTGACCCTCTCCCTGAATAAACAGTGACTCTGTACAGTCACGCAGTGAGTGACCCTCACCCTGAATAAACAGTGACTCTGTACAGTCACGCAGTGAGTGACCCTCACCCTGAATAAACAGTGACTCTGTACAGTCACACAGTGAGTGACCCTCCCCCTGAATAAACAGTGACTCTGTACAGTTACACAGTGAGTGACCCTCGCCCTGAATAAACAGTGACCCTGTACAGTTACAGTGAGTGACCCTCGCCCTGAATAAACAGTGACTCTGTACAGTTACACAGTGAGTGACCCTCACCCTGAATAAACAGTGACTCTGTACAGTTACACAGTGAGTGACCCTCACCCTGAATAAACAGTGACTCTGTACAGTCACACAGTGAGCGACCCTCACCCTGAATAAACAGTGACTCTGTACAGTTACACAGTGAGTGACCCTCACCCTGAATAAACAGTGACTCTGTACAGTCACACAGTGAGCGACCCTCACCCTGAATAAACAGTGACTCTGTACAGTTACACAGTGAGTGACCCTCGCCCTGAATAAACAGTGATTCTGTACAGTCACACAGTGAGTGACCCTCACCCTGAATAAACAGTGACTCTGTACAGTTACACAGTGAGTGACCCTCACGCTGAATAAACAGTGACCCTGTACAGTTACACAGTGAGTGACCCTCACCCTGAATAAACAGTGACTCTGTACAGTTACACAGTGAGTGACCCTCACGCTGAATAAACAGTGACCCTGTACAGTTACACAGTGACCCTCGCCCTGAATAAACAGAGACTTTATACAGCTCCTGTGAGTGACCCTCGCCCTGAATAAACAGTGACTCTGTACAGTTACACAGTGAGTGACCCTCGCCCTGAATAAACAGTGACTCTGTACAGTCACACAGTGAGTGACCCTCACCCTGAATAAACAGTGACTCTGTACAGTCACACAGTGAGCGACCCTCACCCTGAATAAACAGTGACTCTGTACAGTCACACAGTGAGTGACCCTCCCCCTGAATAAACAGTGACTCTGTACAGTTACACAGTGAGTGACCTTCACCCTGAATAAACAGTGACTGTGTACAGTTACACAGTGAGTGACCGTCACCCTGAATAAACAGTGACTCTGTACAGTTACACAGTGAGTGACCCTCGCCCTGTATAAACAGTGACTCTGAACAGTTACACAGTGAGTGACCCTCACCCTGAATAAACAGTGACTCTGTACAGTCACACAGTGAGTGACCCTCACCCTGAATAAACAGTGACTCTGTACAGTTACACAGTGAGTGACCCTCCCCCTGAATAAACAGTGACCCTGTACAGTTACACAGTGAGTGACCCTCGCCCTGAATAAACAGTGACCCTGTACAGTCACACAGTGAGTGACCCTCACCCTGAATAAACAGTGACTCTGTACAGTTACACAGTGAGTGACCCTCACGCTGAATAAACAGTGACCCTGTACAGTTACACAGTGACCCTCGCCCTGAATAAACAGAGACTTTATACAGCTCCTGTGAGTGACCCTCGCCCTGAATAAACAGTGACTCTGTACAGTTACACAGTGAGTGACCCTCACCCTGAATAAACAGTGACTCTGTACAGTTACACAGTGAGTGACCGTCACCCTGAATAAACAGTGACTCTGTACAGTTACACAGTGAGTGACCCTCACCCTGAATAAACAGTGACTCTGTACAGTCACACAGTGAGTGACCCTCGCCCTGAATAAACAGTGACTCTGTACAGTTACACAGTGAGTGACCCTCACCCTGAATAAACAGTGACTCTGTACAGTTACACAGTGAGTGACCCTCGCCCTGAATAAACAGTGACTCTGTACAGTTACACAGTGAGTGACCCTCACCCTGAATAAACAGTGACTCTGTACAGTTACACAGTGAGTGACCCTCCCCCTGAATAAACAGTGACTCTGTACAGTCACACAGTGAGTGACCCTCACCCTGAATAAACAGTGACTCTGTACAGTTACACAGTGAGTGACCCTCACCCTGAATAAACAGTGACTCTGTACAGTTACACAGTGAGTGACCGTCACCCTGAATAAACAGTGACTCTGTACAGTTACACAGTGAGTGACCCTCACCCTGAATAAACAGTGACTCTGTACAGTCACACAGTGAGCGACCCTCACCCTGAATAAACAGTGACTCTGTACAGTTACACAGTGAGTGACCCTCACCCTGAATAAACAGTGACTCTGTACAGTCACACAGTGAGCGACCCTCACCCTGAATAAACAGTGACTCTATACAGCTCCAGTGAGTGACCCTCACCCTGAATAAACAGTGACCCTGTACAGTCACACAGTGAGCGACCCTCCCCCTGAATAAACAGTGACTCTGTACAGTTACACAGTGAGTGACCCTCCCCCTGAATAAACAGTGACCCTGTACAGTCACACAGTGAGTGACCCTCCCCCTGAATAAACAGTGACTCTGTACAGTTACACAGTGAGTGACCTTCACCCTGAATAAACAGTGACTGTGTACAGTTACACAGTGAGTGACCGTCACCCTGAATAAACAGTGACTCTGTACAGTTACACAGTGAGTGACCCTCGCCCTGTATAAACAGTGACTCTGAACAGTTACACAGTGAGTGACCCTCACCCTGAATAAACAGTGACTCTGTACAGTCACACAGTGAGTGACCCTCACCCTGAATAAACAGTGACTCTGTACAGTTACACAGTGAGTGACCCTCCCCCTGAATAAACAGTGACCCTGTACAGTTACACAGTGAGTGACCCTCGCCCTGAATAAACAGTGACCCTGTACAGTCACACAGTGAGTGACCCTCACCCTGAATAAACAGTGACTCTGTACAGTTACACAGTGAGTGACCCTCACGCTGAATAAACAGTGACCCTGTACAGTTACACAGTGACCCTCGCCCTGAATAAACAGAGACTTTATACAGCTCCTGTGAGTGACCCTCGCCCTGAATAAACAGTGACTCTGTACAGTTACACAGTGAGTGACCCTCACCCTGAATAAACAGTGACTCTGTACAGTTACACAGTGAGTGACCCTCACCCTGAATAAACAGTGACTCTGTACAGTCACACAGTGAGTGACCCTCCCCCTGAATAAACAGTGACTCTGTACAGTCACACAGTGAGTGACCCTCACCCTGAATAAACAGTGACTCTGTACAGTTACACAGTGAGTGACCCTCACCCTGAATAAACAGTGACTCTGTACAGTTACACAGTGAGTGACCCTCACCCTGAATAAACAGTGACTCTGTACAGTTACACAGTGAGTGACCCTCACCCTGAATAAACAGTGACTCTGTACAGTCACACAGTGAGCGACCCTCACCCTGAATAAACAGTGACTCTGTACAGTTACACAGTGAGTGACCCTCACCCTGAATAAACAGTGACTCTGTACAGTCACACAGTGAGCGACCCTCACCCTGAATAAACAGTGACTCTGTACACTAACACAGTGAGTGACCCTCACCCTGAATAAACAGTGACTCTATACAGCTCCAGTGAGTGACCCTCGCCCTGAATAAACAGTGACCCTGTACAGTTACACATTGACCCTCGCCCTGAATAAACAGAGACTTTATACAGCACCAGTGAGTGACCCTCGCCCTGAATAAACAGTGACTCTGTACAGTCACACAGTGAGTGACCGTCACCCTGAATAAACAGTGTCTCTGCACAGTTACAGAGTGACCGCCTCCCTGAATAAACAGTGACTCTGTACAGCTCCAGTGAGTGACCCTCGCCCTGAATAAACAGTGACACTGTACACTAACACAGTGAGTGACCTTCAACCTGAATAAACAGTGACTCTGTACAGTTACACAGTGAGTGGCCCTCGCCCTGAATAAACAGTGACTCTGTACAGTTACACAGTGAGTGACCCGCACCCTGAATACACAGTGACTCTGTACAGTTACACAGTGAGTGACCTTCACCCTGAATAACCAGTGACTCTATACAGCTCCAGTGAGTGACCCTCGCCCTGAATAAACAGTGACTCTGTACAGTTACACAGTGAGTGACCCTCACGCTGAATAAACAGTGACCCTGTACAGTTACACAGTGATCCTCGCCCTGAATAAACTGAGACTTTATACAGCTCCAGTGAGTGACCCTCATCCTGAATAAACCGTGACTCTGTACAGTAACACAGTGAGTGACCGTCACCCTGAATAAACAGTGCCTCTGCACAGTTACAGAGTGACCGTCACCCTGAATAAACAGTGCCTCTGCACAGTTACAGAGTGACCGTCACCCTGAATAAACAGTGACTCTAAACAGCTCCAGTGAGTGACCCTCGCCCTGAATAAACAGTGACTCTATACAGCTCCAGTGAGTGATCCTCGCCCTGAATAAACAGTGACCCTGTACAGTTACACAGTGAGTAACCCTCACCCTGAATAAACAGTGACTGTGTACAGTTACACAGTGAGTGACCCTCGCCCTGAATAAACAGTGACTCTATACAGCTCCAGTGAGTGTCCCTCGCCCTGAATAAACAGTGACTCTGTACAGTCACACAGTGAGTGACCGTCACCCTGAATAAACAGTGACTCTATACAGCTCCAGTGAGTGACCCTCACCCTGAATAAACAGTGACTCTGTACAGTTACACAGTGAGTGACCCTCGCCCTGAATAAACAGTGACTCTATACAGCTCCAGTGAGTGACCCTCGCCCTGAATAAACAGTGACCCTGTACAGTTACACAGTGAGTGACCCTCGCCCTGAATAAACAGTGACTCTGTACAGTTACACAGTGAGTGACCCTCACCTTGAATAAACAGTGACTCTGTACAGTTACACAGTGAGTGACCCTCACCCTGAATAAACAGTGACTCTGTACAGTTACACAGTGAGTGACCCTCGCCCTGAATAAACAGTGACCCTGTACAGTTACACAGTGAGTGACCCTCGCCCTGAATAAACAGTGACCCTGTACAGTTACACAGTGAGTAACCCTCACCCTGAATAAACAGTGACTGTGTACAGTTACACAGTGAGTGACCCTCGCCCTGAATAAACAGTGACTCTATACAGCTCCAGTGAGTGTCCCTCGCCCTGAATAAACAGTGTCTCTGTACAATTACACAGTGACCCTCGCCCTGAATAAACAGTGACTCTATACAGCTCCGGTGAGTGACCCTCGCCCTGAATAAACAGTGACTCTGTACAGTCACACAGTGAGTGACCGTCACCCTGAATAAACAGTGACTCTATACAGCTCCAGTGAGTGACCCTCACCCTGAATAAACAGTGACCCTGTACAGTTACACAGTGAGTGACCCTCGCCCTGAATAAACAGTGACTCTATACAGCTCCAGTGAGTGACCCTCGCCCTGAATAAACAGTGACCCTGTACAGTTACACAGTGAGTGACCCTCGCCCTGAATAAACAGTGACTCTGTACAGTTACACAGTGAGTGACCCTCACCTTGAATAAACAGTGACTCTGTACAGTTACACAGTGAGTGACCCTCACCCTGAATAAACAGTGACTCTGTACAGTTACACAGTGAGTGACCCTCGCCCTGAATAAACAGTGACCCTGTACAGTTACACAGTGAGTGACCCTCGCCCTGAATAAACAGTGACCCTGTACAGTTACAGTGAGTGACCCTCGCCCTGAATAAACAGTGACTCTGTACAGTTACACAGTGAGTGACCCTCACCCTGAATAAACAGTGACTCTGTACAGTTACACAGTGAGTGACCCTCACCCTGAATAAACAGTGACTCTGTACAGTTACACAGTGAGTGACCCTGGCCCTGAATAAACAGTGACTCTATACAGCTCCAGTGAGTGACCCTCACCCTGAATAAACAGTGACCCTGTACAGTTACACAGTGACCCTCGCCCTGAATAAACAGTGACTCTATACAGCTCCAGTGAGTGACCCTCGCCCTGAATAAACAGTGTCTCTGTACAGTTACACAGTGACCCTCTCCCTGAATAAACAGTGACTCTGTACAGTCACGCAGTGAGTGACCCTCACCCTGAATAAACAGTGACTCTGTACAGTCACGCAGTGAGTGACCCTCACCCTGAATAAACAGTGACTCTGTACAGTCACACAGTGAGTGACCCTCCCCCTGAATAAACAGTGACTCTGTACAGTTACACAGTGAGTGACCCTCGCCCTGAATAAACAGTGACCCTGTACAGTTACAGTGAGTGACCCTCGCCCTGAATAAACAGTGACTCTGTACAGTTACACAGTGAGTGACCCTCACCCTGAATAAACAGTGACTCTGTACAGTTACACAGTGAGTGACCCTCACCCTGAATAAACAGTGACTCTGTACAGTTACACAGTGAGTGACCCTGGCCCTGAATAAACAGTGACTCTATACAGCTCCAGTGAGTGACCCTGGCCCTGAATAAACAGTGACTCTATACAGCTCCAGTGAGTGACCCTCACCCTGAATAAACAGTGACCCTGTACAGTTACACAGTGACCCTCGCCCTGAATAAACAGTGACTCTATACAGCTCCAGTGAGTGACCCTCACCCTGAATAAACAGTGACTCTGTACAGTTACACAGTGAGTGACCCTCACGCTGAATAAACAGTGACCCTGTACAGTTACACAGTGACCCTCGCCCTGAATAAACAGAGACTTTATACAGCTCCTGTGAGTGACCCTCGCCCTGAATAAACAGTGACTCTGTACAGTTACACAGTGAGTGACCCTCACCCTGAATAAACAGTGACTCTGTACAGTTACACAGTGAGTGACCGTCACCCTGAATAAACAGTGACTCCGTACAGTTACACAGTGAGTGACCCTCGCCCTGTATAAACAGTGACTCTGAACAGTTACACAGTGAGTGACCCTCACCCTGAATAAACAGTGACTCTGTACAGTCACACAGTGAGTGACCCTCCCCCTGAATAAACAGTGACTCTGTACAGTCACACAGTGAGTGACCCTCACCCTGAATAAACAGTGACTCTGTACAGTTACACAGTGAGTGACCCTCACCCTGAATAAACAGTGACTCTGTACAGTTACACAGTGAGTGACCCTCACCCTGAATAAACAGTGACTCTGTACAGTCACACAGTGAGCGACCCTCACCCTGAATAAACAGTGACTCTGTACAGTTACACAGTGAGTGACCCTCACCCTGAATAAACAGTGACTCTGTACAGTCACACAGTGAGCGACCCTCACCCTGAATAAACAGTGACTCTGTACAGTTACACAGTGAGTGACCCTCACCCTGAATAAACAGTGACTCTGTACACTAACACAGTGAGTGACCCTCACCCTGAATAAACAGTGACTCTATACAGCTCCAGTGAGTGACCCTCGCCCTGAATAAACAGTGACCCTGTACAGTTACACATTGACCCTCGCCCTGAATAAACAGAGACTTTATACAGCACCAGTGAGTGACCCTCGCCCTGAATAAACAGTGACTCTGTACAGTCACACAGTGAGTGACCGTCACCCTGAATAAACAGTGTCTCTGCACAGTTACAGAGTGACCGCCTCCCTGAATAAACAGTGACTCTGTACAGCTCCAGTGAGTGACCCTCGCCCTGAATAAACAGTGACACTGTACACTAACACAGTGAGTGACCTTCAACCTGAATAAACAGTGACTCTGTACAGTTACACAGTGAGTGGCCCTCGCCCTGAATAAACAGTGACTCTGTACAGTTACACAGTGAGTGACCCGCACCCTGAATACACAGTGACTCTGTACAGTTACACAGTGAGTGACCTTCACCCTGAATAACCAGTGACTCTATACAGCTCCAGTGAGTGACCCTCGCCCTGAATAAACAGTGACTCTGTACAGTTACACAGTGAGTGACCCTCACGCTGAATAAACAGTGACCCTGTACAGTTACACAGTGATCCTCGCCCTGAATAAACTGAGACTTTATACAGCTCCAGTGAGTGACCCTCATCCTGAATAAACCGTGACTCTGTACAGTAACACAGTGAGTGACCGTCACCCTGAATAAACAGTGCCTCTGCACAGTTACAGAGTGACCGTCACCCTGAATAAACAGTGACTCTAAACAGCTCCAGTGAGTGACCCTCGCCCTGAATAAACAGTGACTCTATACAGCTCCAGTGAGTGATCCTCGCCCTGAATAAACAGTGACCCTGTACAGTTACACAGTGAGTAACCCTCACCCTGAATAAACAGTGACTGTGTACAGTTACACAGTGAGTGACCCTCGCCCTGAATAAACAGTGACTCTATACAGCTCCAGTGAGTGTCCCTCGCCCTGAATAAACAGTGACTCTGTACAGTCACACAGTGAGTGACCGTCACCCTGAATAAACAGTGACTCTATACAGCTCCAGTGAGTGACCCTCACCCTGAATAAACAGTGACTCTGTACAGTTACACAGTGAGTGACCCTCGCCCTGAATAAACAGTGACTCTATACAGCTCCAGTGAGTGACCCTCGCCCTGAATAAACAGTGACCCTGTACAGTTACACAGTGAGTGACCCTCGCCCTGAATAAACAGTGACTCTGTACAGTTACACAGTGAGTGACCCTCACCTTGAATAAACAGTGACTCTGTACAGTTACACAGTGAGTGACCCTCACCCTGAATAAACAGTGACTCTGTACAGTTACACAGTGAGTGACCCTCGCCCTGAATAAACAGTGACCCTGTACAGTTACACAGTGAGTGACCCTCGCCCTGAATAAACAGTGACCCTGTACAGTTACACAGTGAGTAACCCTCACCCTGAATAAACAGTGACTGTGTACAGTTACACAGTGAGTGACCCTCGCCCTGAATAAACAGTGACTCTATACAGCTCCAGTGAGTGTCCCTCGCCCTGAATAAACAGTGTCTCTGTACAATTACACAGTGACCCTCGCCCTGAATAAACAGTGACTCTATACAGCTCCGGTGAGTGACCCTCGCCCTGAATAAACAGTGACTCTGTACAGTCACACAGTGAGTGACCGTCACCCTGAATAAACAGTGACTCTATACAGCTCCAGTGAGTGACCCTCACCCTGAATAAACAGTGACCCTGTACAGTTACACAGTGAGTGACCCTCGCCCTGAATAAACAGTGACTCTATACAGCTCCAGTGAGTGACCCTCGCCCTGAATAAACAGTGACCCTGTACAGTTACACAGTGAGTGACCCTCGCCCTGAATAAACAGTGACTCTGTACAGTTACACAGTGAGTGACCCTCACCTTGAATAAACAGTGACTCTGTACAGTTACACAGTGAGTGACCCTCACCCTGAATAAACAGTGACTCTGTACAGTTACACAGTGAGTGACACTCGCCCTGAATAAACAGTGACCCTGTACAGTTACACAGTGAGTGACCCTCGCCCTGAATAAACAGTGACCCTGTACAGTTACAGTGAGTGACCCTCGCCCTGAATAAACAGTGACTCTGTACAGTTACACAGTGAGTGACCCTCACCCTGAATAAACAGTGACTCTGTACAGTTACACAGTGAGTGACCCTCACCCTGAATAAACAGTGACTCTGTACAGTTACACAGTGAGTGACCCTGGCCCTGAATAAACAGTGACTCTATACAGCTCCAGTGAGTGACCCTCACCCTGAATAAACAGTGACCCTGTACAGTTACACAGTGACCCTCGCCCTGAATAAACAGTGACTCTATACAGCTCCAGTGAGTGACCCTCGCCCTGAATAAACAGTGTCTCTGTACAGTTACACAGTGACCCTCTCCCTGAATAAACAGTGACTCTGTACAGTCACGCAGTGAGTGACCCTCACCCTGAATAAACAGTGACTCTGTACAGTCACGCAGTGAGTGACCCTCACCCTGAATAAACAGTGACTCTGTACAGTCACACAGTGAGTGACCCTCCCCCTGAATAAACAGTGACTCTGTACAGTTACACAGTGAGTGACCCTCGCCCTGAATAAACAGTGACCCTGTACAGTTACAGTGAGTGACCCTCGCCCTGAATAAACAGTGACTCTGTACAGTTACACAGTGAGTGACCCTCACCCTGAATAAACAGTGACTCTGTACAGTTACACAGTGAGTGACCCTCACCCTGAATAAACAGTGACTCTGTACAGTTACACAGTGAGTGACCCTGGCCCTGAATAAACAGTGACTCTATACAGCTCCAGTGAGTGACCCTGGCCCTGAATAAACAGTGACTCTATACAGCTCCAGTGAGTGACCCTCACCCTGAATAAACAGTGACCCTGTACAGTTACACAGTGACCCTCGCCCTGAATAAACAGTGACTCTATACAGCTCCAGTGAGTGACCCTCGCCCTGAATAAACAGTGTCTCTGTACAGTTACACAGTGACCCTCGCCATGAATAAACAGTGACTCTGTACAGTTACACAGTGAGTGACCCTCGCCCTGAATAAACAGTGACTCTATACAGCTCCAGTGAGTGACCCTCGCCCTGAATAAACAGTGACTCTGTACAGTCACGCAGTGAGTGACCCTCACCCTGAATAAACAGTGACTCTGTACAGTCACACAGTGAGTGACCCTCACCCTGAATAAACAGTGACTCTGTACAGTTACACAGTGAGTGACCCTCACCCTGAATAAACAGTGACTCTGTACAGTTACACAGTGAGTGACCCTCACCCTGAATAAACAGTGACTCTGTACAGTTACACAGTGAGTGACCCTCGCCCTGAATAAACAGTGTCTCTGTACAGTTACACAGTGACCCTCGCCCTGAATAAACAGTGTCTCTGTACAGTTACACAGTGAGTGACCCTCACCCTGAATAAACAGTGACTCTGTACAGTCACACAGTGAGTGACCCTCACCCTGAATAAACAGTGACTCTGTACAGTTACACAGTGAGTGACCCTCACCCTGAATAAACAGTGACTCTATACAGCTCCAGTGAGTGACCCTCACCCTGAATAAACAGTGACTCTGTACAGTTACACAGTGAGTGACCCTCGCCCTGAATAAACAGTGACCCTGTACAGTTACACAGTGAGTGACCCTCGCCCTGAATAAACAGTGACCCTGTACAGTTACAGTGAGTGACCCTCGCCCTGAATAAACAGTGACTCTGTACAGTTACACAGTGAGTGACCCTCACCCTGAATAAACAGTGACTCTGTACAGTTACACAGTGAGTGACCCTCACCCTGAATAAACAGTGACTCTGTACAGTTACACAGTGAGTGACCCTGGCCCTGAATAAACAGTGACTCTATACAGCTCCAGTGAGTGACCCTCACCCTGAATAAACAGTGACCCTGTACAGTTACACAGTGACCCTCGCCCTGAATAAACAGTGACTCTATACAGCTCCAGTGAGTGACCCTCGCCCTGAATAAACAGTGTCTCTGTACAGTTACACAGTGACCCTCTCCCTGAATAAACAGTGACTCTGTACAGTCACGCAGTGAGTGACCCTCACCCTGAATAAACAGTGACTCTGTACAGTCACGCAGTGAGTGACCCTCACCCTGAATAAACAGTGACTCTGTACAGTCACACAGTGAGTGACCCTCACCCTGAATAAACAGTGACTCTGTACAGTTACACAGTGAGTGACCCTCGCCCTGAATAAACAGTGACCCTGTACAGTTACACAGTGAGTGACCCTCGCCCTGAATAAACAGTGACTCTGTACAGTTACACAGTGAGTGACCCTCACCCTGAATAAACAGTGACTCTGTACAGTTACACAGTGAGTGACCCTCACCCTGAATAAACAGTGACTCTGTACAGTTACACAGTGAGTGACCCTGGCCCTGAATAAACAGTGACTCTATACAGCTCCAGTGAGTTACCCTCACCCTGAATAAACAGTGACCCTGTACAGTTACACAGTGACCCTCGCCCTGAATAAACAGTGACTCTATACAGCTCCAGTGAGTGACCCTCGCCCTGAATAAACAGTGACTCTGTACAGTCACGCAGTGAGTGACCCTCACCCTGAATAAACAGTGACTCTGTACAGTCACACAGTGAGTGACCCTCACCCTGAATAAACAGTGACTCTGTACAGTTACACAGTGAGTGACCCTCACCCTGAATAAACAGTGACTCTGTACAGTTACAGTGAGTGACCCTCACCCTGAATAAACAGTGACTCTGTACAGTTACACAGTGAGTGACCCTCGCCCTGAATAAACAGTGTCTCTGTACAGTTACACAGTGACCCTCGCCCTGAATAAACAGTGTCTCTGTACAGTTACACAGTGAGTGACCCTCGCCCTGAATAAACAGTGACTCTGTACAGTTACACAGTGAGTGACCCTTGCCCTGAATAAACAGTGACTCTGTACAGTTACACAGTGAGTGACACTCACCCTGAATAAACAGTGACTCTGTACAGTTACACAGTGAGTGACCCTGGCCCTGAATAAACAGTGACTCTATACAGCTCCAGTGAGTGACCCTCACCCTGAATAAACAGTGACCCTGTACAGTTACACAGTGACCCTCGCCCTGAATAAACAGTGACTCTGTACAGTCACACAGTGAGTGACCCTCACCCTGAATAAACAGTGACTCTGTACAGTTACACAGTGAGTGACCCTCACCCTGAATAAACAGTGACTCTGTACAGTCACACAGTGGGTGACCCTTGCCCTGAATAAACAGTGACTCTGTACAGTTACACAGTGAGTGACCCTCGCCCTGAATAAACAGTGACTCTGTACAGTCACACAGTGAGTGACCGTCACCCTGAATAAACAGTGACTCTGTACAGTCACACAGTGAGTGACCCTCACGCTGAATAAACAGTGACTCTGTACAGTCACACAGTGAGTGACCCTCACCCTGAATAAACAGTGACTCTGTACAGTTACACAGTGAGTGTCCCTCGCCCTGAATAAACAGTGACTCTGTACAGTTACACAGTGAGTGACCCTCGCCCTGAATAAACAGTGACTCTGTACAGTCACACAGTGAGTGACCCTTGCCCTGAATAAACAGTGACTCTATACAGCTCCAGTGAGTGACCTTCACCCTGAATAAACAGTGTCTCTGTACAGTTACACAGTGAGTGACCCTCGCCCTGTATAAACAGTGACTCTGTACAGTCACACAGTGAGTGACCCTCACCCTGAATAAACAGTGACCCTGTACAGTTACACAGTGACCCTCACCCTGAGTAAACAGTGACTCTGTACAGTTACACAGTGAGTGACCCTCGCCCTGTATAAACAGTGACTCTGTACAGTTACACAGTGAGTGACCCTCGCCCTGAATAAACACTGACTCTGTACAGTTACACAGTGAGTGACCCTCACCCTGAAAAACAGTGAGTTTGTACAGTTACACAGTGAGTGACCCTCGCCCTGTATAAACAGTGACTCTGAACAGTTACACAGTGAGTGACCCTCACCCTGAATAAACAGTGACTCTGTACAGTCACACAGTGAGTGACCCTCCCCCTGAATAAACAGTGACTCTGTACAGTCACACAGTGAGTGACCCTCACCCTGAATAAACAGTGACTCTGTACAGTTACACAGTGAGTGACCCTCACCCTGAATAAACAGTGACTCTGTACAGTTACACAGTCAGTGACCCTCACCCTGAATAAACAGTGACTCTGTACAGTTACACAGTGAGTGACCCTCACCCTGAATAAACAGTGACTCTGTACAGTTACACAGTGAGTGACCCTCACCCTGAATAAACAGTGACTCTGTACAGTCACACAGTGAGCGACCCTCACCCTGAATAAACAGTGACTCTGTACAGTTACACAGTGAGTGACCCTCACCCTGAATAAACAGTGACTCTGTACAGTCACACAGTGAGCGACCCTCACCCTGAATAAACAGTGACTCTGTACAGTTACACAGTGAGTGACCCTCACCCTGAATAAACAGTGACTCTGTACACTAACACAGTGAGTGACCCTCACCCTGAATAAACAGTGACTCTATACAGCTCCAGTGAGTGACCCTCGCCCTGAATAAACAGTGACCCTGTACAGTTACACATTGACCCTCGCCCTGAATAAACAGAGACTTTATACAGCACCAGTGAGTGACCCTCGCCCTGAATAAACAGTGACTCTGTACAGTCACACAGTGAGTGACCGTCACCCTGAATAAACAGTGTCTCTGCACAGTTACAGAGTGACCGCCTCCCTGAATAAACAGTGACTCTATACAGCTCCAGTGAGTGACCCTCACCCTGAATAAACAGTGACACTGTACACTAACACAGTGAGTGACCTTCAATCTGAATAAACAGTGACTCTCTACAGTTACACAGTGAGTGGCCTTCGCCCTGAATAAACAGTGACTCTGTACAGTTACACAGTGAGTGACCCGCACCCTGAATACACAGTGACTCTGTACAGTTACACAGTGAGTGACCTTCACCCTGAATAAACAGTGACTCTATACAGCTCCAGTGAGTGACCCTCGCCCTGAATAAACAGTGACTCTGTACAGTTACACAGTGAGTGACCCTCACGCTGAATAAACAGTGACCCTGTATAGTTACACAGTGATCCTCGCCCTGAATAAACTGAGACTTTATACAGCTCCAGTGAGTGACCCTCATCCTGAATAAACCGTGACTCTGTACAGTAACACAGTGAGTGACCGTCACCCTGAATAAACAGTGCCTCTGCACAGTTACAGAGTGACCGTCACCCTGAATAAACAGTGACTCTATACAGCTCCAGTGAGTGACCCTCGCCCTGAATAAACAGTGACTCTATACAGCTCCAGTGAGTGATCCTCGCCCTGAATAAACAGTGACCCTGTACAGTTACACAGTGAGTAACCCTCACCCTGAATAAACAGTGACTGTGTACAGTTACACAGTGAGTGACCCTCGCCCTGAATAAACAGTGACTCTATACAGCTCCAGTGAGTGTCCCTCGCCCTGAATAAACAGTGACTCTGTACAGTCACACAGTGAGTGACCGTCACCCTGAATAAACAGTGACTCTATACAGCTCCAGTGAGTGACCCTCACCCTGAATAAACAGTGACTCTGTACAGTTACACAGTGAGTGACCCTCGCCCTGAATAAACAGTGACTCTATACAGCTCCAGTGAGTGACCCTCGCCCTGAATAAACAGTGACCCTGTACAGTTACACAGTGAGTGACCCTCGCCCTGAATAAACAGTGACTCTGTACAGTTACACAGTGAGTGACCCTCACCTTGAATAAACAGTGACTCTGTACAGTTACACAGTGAGTGACCCTCACCCTGAATAAACAGTGACTCTGTACAGTTACACAGTGAGTGACCCTCGCCCTGAATAAACAGTGACCCTGTACAGTTACACAGTGAGTGACCCTCGCCCTGAATAAACAGTGACCCTGTACAGTTACACAGTGAGTAACCCTCACCCTGAATAAACAGTGACTGTGTACAGTTACACAGTGAGTGACCCTCGCCCTGAATAAACAGTGACTCTATACAGCTCCAGTGAGTGTCCCTCGCCCTGAATAAACAGTGTCTCTGTACAATTACACAGTGACCCTCGCCCTGAATAAACAGTGACTCTATACAGCTCCGGTGAGTGACCCTCGCCCTGAATAAACAGTGACTCTGTACAGTCACACAGTGAGTGACCGTCACCCTGAATAAACAGTGACTCTATACAGCTCCAGTGAGTGACCCTCACCCTGAATAAACAGTGACTCTGTACAGTTACACAGTGAGTGACCCTCGCCCTGAATAAACAGTGACTCTATACAGCTCCAGTGAGTGACCCTCGCCCTGAATAAACAGTGACCCTGTACAGTTACACAGTGAGTGACCCTCGCCCTGAATAAACAGTGACTCTGTACAGTTACACAGTGAGTGACCCTCACCTTGAATAAACAGTGACTCTGTACAGTTACACAGTGAGTGACCCTCACCCTGAATAAACAGTGACTCTGTACAGTTACACAGTGAGTGACCCTCGCCCTGAATAAACAGTGACACTGTACAGTTACACAGTGAGTGACCCTCGCCCTGAATAAACAGTGACCCTGTACAGTTACAGTGAGTGACCCTCGCCCTGAATAAACAGTGACTCTGTACAGTTACACAGTGAGTGACCCTCACCCTGAATAAACAGTGACTCTGTACAGTTACACAGTGAGTGACCCTCACCCTGAATAAACAGTGACTCTGTACAGTTACACAGTGAGTGACCCTGGCCCTGAATAAACAGTGACTCTATACAGCTCCAGTGAGTGACCCTCACCCTGAATAAACAGTGACCCTGTACAGTTACACAGTGACCCTCGCCCTGAATAAACAGTGACTCTATACAGCTCCAGTGAGTGACCCTCGCCCTGAATAAACAGTGTCTCTGTACAGTTACACAGTGACCCTCTCCCTGAATAAACAGTGACTCTGTACAGTCACGCAGTGAGTGACCCTCACCCTGAATAAACAGTGACTCTGTACAGTCACGCAGTGAGTGACCCTCACCCTGAATAAACAGTGACTCTGTACAGTCACACAGTGAGTGACCCTCCCCCTGAATAAACAGTGACTCTGTACAGTTACACAGTGAGTGACCCTCGCCCTGAATAAACAGTGACCCTGTACAGTTACAGTGAGTGACCCTCGCCCTGAATAAACAGTGACTCTGTACAGTTACACAGTGAGTGACCCTCACCCTGAATAAACAGTGACTCTGTACAGTTACACAGTGAGTGACCCTCACCCTGAATAAACAGTGACTCTGTACAGTTACACAGTGAGTGACCCTGGCCCTGAATAAACAGTGACTCTATACAGCTCCAGTGAGTGACCCTGGCCCTGAATAAACAGTGACTCTATACAGCTCCAGTGAGTGACCCTCACCCTGAATAAACAGTGACCCTGTACAGTTACACAGTGACCCTCGCCCTGAATAAACAGTGACTCTATACAGCTCCAGTGAGTGACCCTCGCCCTGAATAAACAGTGTCTCTGTACAGTTACACAGTGACCCTCGCCATGAAGAAACAGTGACTCTGTACAGTTACACAGTGAGTGACCCTCGCCCTGAATAAACAGTGACTCTATACAGCTCCAGTGAGTGACCCTCGCCCTGAATAAACAGTGACTCTGTACAGTCACGCAGTGAGTGACCCTCACCCTGAATAAACAGTGACTCTGTACAGTCACACAGTGAGTGACCCTCACCCTGAATAAACAGTGACTCTGTACAGTTACACAGTGAGTGACCCTCACCCTGAATAAACAGTGAATCTGTACAGTTACACAGTGAGTGACCCTCACCCTGAATAAACAGTGACTCTGTACAGTTACACAGTGAGTGACCCTCGCCCTGAATAAACAGTGTCTCTGTACAGTTACACAGTGACCCTCGCCCTGAATAAACAGTGTCTCTGTACAGTTACACAGTGAGTGACCCTCACCCTGAATAAACAGTGACTCTGTACAGTCACACAGTGAGTGACCCTCACCCTGAATAAACAGTGACTCTGTACAGTTACACAGTGAGTGACCCTCACCCTGAATAAACAGTGACTCTGTACAGTTACACAGTGAGTGACCCTCACCCTGAATAAACAGTGACTCTATACAGCTCCAGTGAGTGACCCTCACCCTGAATAAACAGTGACTCTGTACAGTTACACAGTGAGTGACCCTCGCCCTGAATAAACAGTGACCCTGTACAGTTACACAGTGAGTGACCCTCGCCCTGAATAAACAGTGACCCTGTACAGTTACAGTGAGTGACCCTCGCCCTGAATAAACAGTGACTCTGTACAGTTACACAGTGAGTGACCCTCACCCTGAATAAACAGTGACTCTGTACAGTTACACAGTGAGTGACCCTCACCCTGAATAAACAGTGACTCTGTACAGTTACACAGTGAGTGACCCTGGCCCTGAATAAACAGTGACTCTATACAGCTCCAGTGAGTGACCCTCACCCTGAATAAACAGTGACCCTGTACAGTTACACAGTGACCCTCGCCCTGAATAAACAGTGACTCTATACAGCTCCAGTGAGTGACCCTCGCCCTGAATAAACAGTGTCTCTGTACAGTTACACAGTGACCCTCTCCCTGAATAAACAGTGACTCTGTACAGTCACGCAGTGAGTGACCCTCACCCTGAATAAACAGTGACTCTGTACAGTCACGCAGTGAGTGACCCTCACCCTGAATAAACAGTGACTCTGTACAGTCACACAGTGAGTGACCCTCACCCTGAATAAACAGTGACTCTGTACAGTTACACAGTGAGTGACCCTCGCCCTGAATAAACAGTGACCCTGTACAGTTACACAGTGAGTGACCCTCGCCCTGAATAAACAGTGACTCTGTACAGTTACACAGTGAGTGACCCTCACCCTGAATAAACAGTGACTCTGTACAGTTACACAGTGAGTGACCCTGGCCCTGAATAAACAGTGACTCTATACAGCTCCAGTGAGTTACCCTCACCCTGAATAAACAGTGACCCTGTACAGTTACACAGTGACCCTCGCCCTGAATAAACAGTGACTCTATACAGCTCCAGTGAGTGACCCTCGCCCTGAATAAACAGTGACTCTGTACAGTCACGCAGTGAGTGACCCTCACCCTGAATAAACAGTGACTCTGTACAGTCACACAGTGAGTGACCCTCACCCTGAATAAACAGTGACTCTGTACAGTTACACAGTGAGTGACCCTCACCCTGAATAAACAGTGACTCTGTACAGTTACAGTGAGTGACCCTCACCCTGAATAAACAGTGACTCTGTACAGTTACACAGTGAGTGACCCTCGCCCTGAATAAACAGTGTCTCTGTACAGTTACACAGTGACCCTCGCCCTGAATAAACAGTGTCTCTGTACAGTTACACAGTGAGTGACCCTCGCCCTGAATAAACAGTGACTCTGTACAGTTACACAGTGAGTGACCCTTGCCCTGAATAAACAGTGACTCTGTACAGTTACACAGTGAGTGACCCTCACCCTGAATAAACAGTGACTCTGTACAGTTACACAGTGAGTGACCCTGGCCCTGAATAAACAGTGACTCTATACAGCTCCAGTGAGTGACCCTCACCCTGAATAAACAGTGACCCTGTACAGTTACACAGTGACCCTCGCCCTGAATAAACAGTGACTCTGTACAGTCACACAGTGAGTGACCCTCACCCTGAATAAACAGTGACTCTGTACAGTTACACAGTGAGTGACCCTCACCCTGAATAAACAGTGACTCTGTACAGTCACACAGTGGGTGACCCTTGCCCTGAATAAACAGTGACTCTGTACAGTTACACAGTGAGTGACCCTCGCCCTGAATAAACAGTGACTCTGTACAGTCACACAGTGAGTGACCGTCACCCTGAATAAACAGTGACTCTGTACAGTCACACAGTGAGTGACCCTCACGCTGAATAAACAGTGACTCTGTACAGTAACACAGTGAGTGACCCTCACCCTGAATAAACAGTGACTCTGTACAGTTACACAGTGAGTGTCCCTCGCCCTGAATAAACAGTGACTCTGTACAGTTACACAGTGAGTGACCCTCGCCCTGAATAAACAGTGACTCTGTACAGTCACACAGTGAGTGACCCTTGCCCTGAATAAACAGTGACTCTATACAGCTCCAGTGAGTGACCTTCACCCTGAATAAACAGTGTCTCTGTACAGTTACACAGTGAGTGACCCTCGCCCTGTATAAACAGTGACTCTGTACAGTCACACAGTGAGTGACCCTCACCCTGAATAAACAGTGACCCTGTACAGTTACACAGTGACCCTCACCCTGAGTAAACAGTGACTCTGTACAGTTACACAGTGAGTGACCCTCGCCCTGTATAAACAGTGACTCTGTACAGTTACACAGTGAGTGACCCTCGCCCTGAATAAACACTGACTCTGTACAGTTACACAGTGAGTGACCCTCACCCTGAAAAACAGTGACTTTGTACAGTTACACAGTGAGTGACCCTCGCCCTGAATAAACAGTGACTCTGTACAGTCACACAGTGAGTGACCCTCACCCTGAATAAACAGTGACTCTGTACAGTTACACAGTGAGTGACCCTCGCCCTGAATAAACAGTGACTCTGTACAGTCACACAGTGAGTGACCCTCACCCTGAATAGACAGTGACTCTGTACAGCTCCAGTGAGTGATCTTCACCCTGACCCTCACAGTGACTCTGTTCAGTTACACAGTGACTCTCTACCTCAGGGGTGTCAAACTCATTTGAGGTCACGGGCCTGATTGGGCAAAATGCGACTTCATGCGGGCTGGATCAGTTGTGCACGCGCACGTGCTCCCACAGCTTTCATTGCCTTCGTTTTTTCAACCTGCTCTCATGTGTCTCAGTCTCTGCTATAACTACAAAGCGTTTCACTTTACGAATTTTGTTTCTTATGAAGAAGATTGCCTAGCAAGCATTATTTTTATGATTGGTATTAACTTACAGCCGTAGGCTACAAGGAAGTTGTGATGAGAGAGAGAAAAAACGATGCTATTTTGGCTAAGATTATTTTGGGAGCCACGCCCTTTCCATTAATAAACCATTTGAAATCGAACATTAGCAGACACAAATGTAGACCTAACGAGACAAATTGTAAATGTAGGCTACACAACTGCACCTAATTTTTATTAGCCAGCTTCCAGCAGTCAAACTCAATGAACATGGTTAGCCACTAATTTTTATTGAAGTGATCACATTTACAATCATAGTCAGAAAATGAATAAATCACAATATTATGACACTCAATCTTTCATAATGCATTTTGCTTACATGTCGCAGTGATCCAACTCACTCTTCCTTCAGTTAGTCCTGACGAAGGGTCTTGGCCTGAAACGTTGACTGCACCTCTTCCTATAGATGCTGCTTGGCCTGCTGCGTTCACCAGCAACTTTGATGTGTGTTGATCCAACAGTGTCACTCATTTTTCACTTGCTGCTCCCAGACACTTGACATCTCTTGGCTTTAACCAGCCTGTCGACATCAGGGACCAGTTTCTGGGCAGTTGTGGTTTTCATAATGTCATTTAGATGTCCGTGTGTCAGCTGCGAGTGCAGTTTGGATTTGTTAATGTTCATTATGGAGAATGCCTGCTCACAGAGATATGTTGTCCCAAACATGCAAAGGATCTTTGAGGCAAAGTCTGTCATCTTGGGGTACATCAGTCCCAGGCATTGACAGAATGAGTCCAGACCCACAGTCTCAAATTTATATTTCAAAGCCGAGTTACACTGAATTTCAAATTAGTTCCATTTGGAGTTCCTCCAGCACATCTGATGCTGCGTTGACAGCAAACGGTGAGCAAAATAGTGAGAATTCCTTCTCGAGCTGAGTGAAGACTTGGAAACGATTCTGAAGCTCACTTTTCAGCCCTGATATTTTGTCCTTGTTCCTGTCCATGTTGTCATTATTCCCATGAGCGACACGCACAGACTGCAAAGAGGGGAAATGAGCTGGGTTGCTCCAGAATAGTGCATCTCCCACAGGCCTAATTTAATTTGAAAGGCACGAATGCTGTGGTAGTATTCCGTAACAAGTTTGTTGTGGCCTTGCATGTCAACATTAAGCACATTTAAGTGCTCTGTTGTATCCACCAAAGATGCAAGATCATGAAGCCAGTCTGTGTCATCCAACTCTGCCACTGGCTTCCCCTTCTCGTTCATAAATAGTCCAATTTCCGCACGTAATTGAAAAAAAACGTTTGAGCACAACCCCTCTGCTCAACCAGCGAACTTCAGTGTGGTAGGGTAGGCCGTGTTCAATATTATTTTCGGACAAAAGACTGTCAAGTTGCCGATGGTTGAGTCCCTTGGCTCTAATAAAGTTACCGTTTTGGTTACTACATCCATGACATTGTCCATTTTCAGGCTCCTGCTACACAACGCCTCTTGGTATATAATACAATGAAAATTCCAGAATTCCTGCTCTGGATTCTGTGTCTGAACTTTCTCTCTGAGTTTCACAACACCTGCCTTTTCCCCGACCATGGACCATGCGCCATCTGTTGCCAAGCTGACAGCGTGACTCCAGTCAACCCCCAGTCTGTCCAAGGCCTCGATGAGGCTGGAGAAAACGTCGTTCGCTGTTGTGATGTTTGTCATGGGCACCATCTCCACAAACTCCTCGGTGACAGTCAAAGATGCATCAACACCACGAATAAATATTCCCAATTGAGCTACATCAGTCACGTCGGTGCTCTCATCAATTGCAATACAGAAGGCAATAAATGACTTCACTTTGTCTTTTAGTTGACTGTTCAAATCTCCTGCAAGGTCCCTGATTCTCTCTGCCACAGTACTTCTTGACAAAGTGATATTACCAGAAGCCTGTCTCTTCTCAGGGCACACCAGCTCAGCCGCGTCAGCATGCATGCGTTGATGAATTCCCTCTCTGAGTATGGCTTCGACACAGCAGCTATTTTGTTAGCAATAATATAGCTGGCCTTGACAGCTCCATCATGAGTCTCTCGACTTTTGCTGAACACTGATTGCTGTTTTTTCAGAGCTGCTTCAAGCTCGTTTACCTTTTGCGTTCTGAGTCGTCCTGTGTATTTGTCATATTTTTCTCCGTGTGACGTCTCATAGTGTCATTTGATATTGTATCCCTTTGCCACAGCCACTTGCTGCCAGCATATCAGACACACAGGTTTGCCGTTGACCTCACAAAAGGAAAAACGATCTTTCCAATTATCGTTGAATATCTGACCTTCAATTTTTCTTTTCTTGGAAAGCATTTTGAACCACAGCAGCAAACAGTCTCACCCTTGCTACAGGTGTTACTTACCTGAGTACTCTGTGTGTTTACACTGTGTCTGACGACGTAAGTGGGGCCCTGGTGGTCTTCAGTGCAGGGTAGTAGGTGCTTATGCACAGCGGGTGGTTAACTGCCGCCTGTTGTACACACAACAAGCTGCCGGCACAGCAGGCAGTACAGACAGCGGTGGGAGAGAGAGTGGCTGCCGTACAGGTACATAATAAATGGTCGTGAATATACTTCTTTTTCCCGCAAATCATCCCGCGGGCTGGTAGTTTGACGCTCCTGCTCCACCTGATTAAACAGTGACTCTGTACAATTACACAGTGAGTGACCCTCGCCCTGAATAAACAGTGACTCTGTACAGTTACACAGTAAGTGACCCTCACCCTGAATAAACAGTGACTCTGTACAGTCACACAGTGAGTGACCCTCACCCTGAATAAACAGTGACTCTGTACAGTCACACAGTGAGTGACCCTCACCCTGAATAAACAGTGACTCTGTACAGTCACACAGTGAGTGACCCTCACCCTGAATAAACAGTGACTCTCTACAGTCACACAGTGAGTGACCCTTGCCCTGAATAAACAGTGACTCTGTACAGTCACACAGTGAGTGACCCTTGCCCTGAATAAACAGTGACTCTGTACAGTTACACAGTGAGTGACCCTTGCCCTGAATAAACAGTGACTCTGTACAGTTACACAGTGAGTGACCCTCGCCCTGAATAAACAGTGACTCTGTACAGTCACACAGTGAGTGACCCTCGCCCTGAATAAACAGTGACTCTGTACAGTTACACAGTGAGTGACCCTCGCCCTGAATAAACAGTGACTCTGTACAGTTACACAGTGAGTGACCCTCACCCTGAATAAACAGTGACTCTGTACAGTCACACAGTGAGTTACCCTTGCCCTGAATAAACAGTGACTCTGTACAGTCACACAGTGAGTGACCCTCACCCTGAATAAACAGTGACTCTGTACAGTCACACAGTGAGTGACCCTCGCCCTGAATAAACAGTGACTCTGTACAGTTACACAGTGAGTGACCCTCACCCTGAATAAACAGTGACTCTGTACAGTTACACAGTGAGTGACGCTCACCCTGAATAAACAGTGACTCTGTACAGTTACACAGTGAGTGACGCTCACCCTGAATAAACAGTGACTCTGTACAGTTACACAGTGAGTGACCTTCACCCTGAATAAACAGTGACTGTGTACAGTCACACAGTGAGTGACCCTCACCCTGAATAAACAGTGACTCTGTACAGTTACACAATGAGTGACCCTCACCCTGAATAAACAGTGACTCTGTACAGTCACACAGTGAGTGACCTTCACCCTGAATAAACAGTGACTCTCTACAGTCACACAGTGAGTGACCCTCACCCTGAATAAACAGTGACTCTGTACAGATACACAGTAAGTGACCCTCACCCTGAATAAACACTGACTCTGTACAGTCACACAGTGAGTGACCCTCACCCTGAATAAACACTGACTCTGTACCGTCACACAGTGAGTGAACCTCACCCTGAATAAACAGTGACTCTGTACAGTCACACAGTGAGTGACCCTCACCCTGAATAAACAGTGACTCTGTACAGTCACACAGTGAGTGACCCTCACCCTGAATAAACAGTGACTCTGTACAGTCACACAGTGAGTGACCCTCACCCTGAATAAACAGTGACTCTGTACAGTCACACAGTGAGTGACCCTCACCCTGAATAAACAGTGACTCTGTACAGTCACACAGTGAGTGACCCTCACCCTGAATAAACAGTGACTCTGTACAGTTACACAGTGAGTGATCCTCACCCTGAATAAACAGTGACTCTGTACAGTCACACAGTGAGTGATCCTCACCCTGAATAAACAGTGACTCTGTACAGTCACACAGTGAGTGACCCTCACCCTGAATAAACAGTGACTCTGTACAGTCACACAGTGAGTGACCCTCGCCCTGAATAAACAGTGACTCTGTACAGTTACACAGTGAGTGACCCTCGCCCTGAATAAACAGTGACTCTGTACAGTCACACAGTGAGTGACCCTCCCCTGAATAAACAGTGACTCTGTACAGTTCCACAGTGAGTGACCCTCACCCTGAATAAACAGTGACTCTGTACAGTCACACAGTGAGTGACCCTCGCCCTGAATAAACAGTGACTCTGTACAGTCACACAGTGAGTGACCCTCGCCCTGAATAAACAGTGACTCTGTACAGTCACACAGTGAGTGACCCTCACCCTGAATAAACAGTGACTCTGTACAGTTACACAGTGAGTGACCCTCACCCTGAATAAACAGTGACTCTGTACAGTCACACAGTGAGTGACCCTCGCCCTGAATAAACAGTGACTCTGTACAGTTACACAGTGAGTGACCCTCGCCCTGAATAAACAGTGACTCTGTACAGTCACACAGTGAGTGACCCTCCCCTGAATAAACAGTGACTCTGTACAGTTCCACAGTGAGTGACCCTCACCCTGAATAAACAGTGACTCTGTACAGTTCCACAGTGAGTGATCCTCACCCTGAATAAACAGTGACTCTGTACAGTCACACAGTGAGTGACCCTCGCCCTGAATAAACAGTGACTCTGTACAGTCACACAGTGAGTGACCCTCGCCCTGAATAAACAGTGACTCTGTACAGTCACACAGTGAGTGACCCTCACCCTGAATAAACAGTGACTCTGTACAGTTACACAGTGAGTGACGCTCACCCTGAATAAACATTGACTCTGTACAGTTCCACAGTGAGTGACCCTCACCCTGAATAAACAGTGACTCTGTACAGTCACACAGTCAGTGACCCTCACCCTGAATAAACAGTGACTCTGTACAGTCACACAGTGAGTGACCCTCCCCCTGAATAAACAGTGACTCTGTACAGTCACACAGTGAGTGACCCTCGCCCTGAATAAACAGTGACTCTGTACAGTTACACAGTGAGTGACCCTCGCCCTGAATAAACAGTGACTCTGTACAGTCACACAGTGAGTGACCCTCACCTTGAATAAACAGTGAATCTGTACAGTCACACAGTGAGTGACCCTCACCCTGAATAAACAGTGACTCTGTACAGTTACACAGTGAGTGACCCTCACCCTGAATAAACAGTGACTCTGTACAGTCACACAGTCAGTGACCCTCACCCTGAATAAACAGTGACTCTGTACAGTCACACAGTGAGTGACCCTCACCCTGAATAAACAGTGACTCTGTACAGTTACACAGTGAGTGATCCTCACCCTGAATAAACAGTGACTCTGTACAGTCACACAGTGAGTGACCTTCACCCTGAATAAACAGTGACTCTGTACAGTCACACAGTGAGTGACCCTCACCCTGAATAAACAGTGACTCTGTACAGTCACACAGTGAGTGACCCTCCCCCTGAATAAACAGTGACTCTGTACAGTTACACAGTGAGTGACCCTCACCCTGAATAAACAGTGACTCTGTACAGTTCCACAGTGAGTGATCCTCACCCTGAATAAACAGTGACTCTGTACAGTCACACAGTGAGTGACCCTCACCCTGAATAAACAGTGACTCTGTACAGTCACACAGTGAGTGACCCTCGCCCTGAATAAACAGTGACTCTGTACAGTCACACAGTGAGTGACCCTCACCCTGAATAAACAGTGACTCTGTACAGTTACACAGTGAGTGACCTTCACCCTGAATAAACAGTGACTCTGTACAGTTACACAGTGAGTGACCTTCACCCTGAATAAACACTGACTCTGTACAGTTACACAGTGAGTGACCCTCACCCTGAATAAACAGTGACTCTGTACAGTTACACAGTGAGTGACCCTCACCTTGAATAAACAGTGACTCTGTACAGTTACACAGTGAGTGACCCTCGCCCTGTATAAACAGTGACTCTGTACAGTCATACAGTGAGTGACCCTCACCCTGAATAAACAGTGACTCTGTACAGTCACACAGTGAGTGACCCTCACCCTGAATAAACAGTGACTCTGTACAGTTACACAGTGAGTGACCCTCACCCTGAATAAACAGTGACTCTGTACAGTTACACAGTGAGTGACCCTCACCCTGAATAAACAGTGACTCTGTACAGTTACACAGTGAGTGACCCTCACCCTGAATAAACAGTGACTCTGTACAGTCACACAGTGAGTGACCCTCACCCTGAATAAACAGTGACTCTGTACAGTTACACAGTGAGTGATCCTCACCCTGAATAAACAGTGACTCTGTACAGTCACACAGTGAGTGATCCTCACCCTGAATAAACAGTGACTCTGTACAGTCACACAGTGAGTGACCCTCACCCTGAATAAACAGTGACTCTGTACAGTCACACAGTGAGTGACCCTCGCCCTGAATAAACAGTGTCTCTGTACAGTTACACAGTGAGTGACCCTCACCTTGAATAAACAGTGACTCTGTACAGTTACACAGTGAGTGACCCTCGCCCTGTATAAACAGTGACTCTGTACATACAGTGAGTGACCCTCACCCTGAATAAACAGTGACTCTGTACAGTTACACAGTGACTGACCTTCACCCTGAATAAACAGTGACTCTGTACAGTTACACAGTGAGTGACCTTCACCCTGAATAAACACTGACTCTGTACAGTTACACAGTGAGTGACCCTCACCCTGAATAAACAGTGACTATGTACAGTTACACAGTGAGTGACCCTCGCCCTGAGTAAACAGTGACTCTGTACAGTTACAGAGTGACCATCACCCTGAGTAAACAGTGACTCTGTACTGTTAGAAACTGAATGACCCTCACCCTGAATAAACAGTTCATTTGTAAAGTCACACAGTGAGTGACCCTCACCCTGAATAAACAGCGACTCTGTACAGTTACACAGTGAGTGACCCTCACCTTGAATAAACAGTGACTCTGTACAGTTACACAGTGAGTGACCCTCGCCCTGTATAAACAGTGACTCTGTACAGTCATACAGTGACCCTCACCCTGAATAAACAGTGACTCTGTACAGTCACACAGTGACTGATTCACCCTGAATAAACAGTGACTCTGTACAGTCACACAGTGACCCTCACCCTGAATAAACAGTGACTCTGTACAGTCACACAGTGATTGACCTTCACCCTGAATAAACAGTGACTCTGTACAGTTACACAGTGAGTGACCCTCACCTTGAATAAACAGTGACTCTGTACAGTTACACAGTGAGTGACCCTCACCTTGAATAAACAGTGACTCTGTACAGTTACACAGTGAGTGACCCTCGCCTTGTATAAACAGTGACTCTGTACAGTCACACAGTGACCCTTGCCCTGAATAAACAGTGACTCTGTACAGTTACACAGTGAGTGACCTTCACCCTGAATAAACACTGACTCTGTACAGTTACACAGCGAGTGACCCTCACCCTGAATAAACAGTGACTCTGTACAGTTACACAGTGACTGACCTTCACCCTGAATAAACAGTGACTCTGTACAGTTACACAGTGAGTGACCCTCACCCTGAATAAACAGTGACTCTGTACAGTCATACAGTGACCCTCACCCTGAATAAACAGTGACTCTGTACAGTCACACAGTGACTGATTCACCCTGAATAAACAGTGACTCTGTACAGTTACACAATGAGTGACCCTCGCCCTGAATAAACAGTGACTCTGTACAGTTACACAGTGAGTGACCTTCACCCTGAATAAACAGTGACTCTGTACAGTTACACAGTGAGTGACCTTCACCCTGAATAAACAGTGACTCTGTACAGTTACACAGTGTCTGACCTTCACCCTGAATAAACAGTGACTCTGTACAGTTACACAGTGACTGACCCTCACCCTGAGTAAACAGTGACCCTGTACAGTCATACAGTGAGTGACCCTCACCCTGAGTAAACAGTGACCCTGTATAGTCATACTGTGAGTGACCCTCACCCTGAGTAAACAGTGACCCTGTACACTCACACTGTGAGCGACCCTCACCCTGAGTAAACAGTGACTCTGTACAGTTACACAGTGACTGACCCTCACCCTGAGTAAACAGTGACACTGTACAGTTACACAGTGAGTGACCTTCACCCTGAATAAACAGTGACTCTGTACAGTCACACAGTGAGTGACCCTCACCCTGAATAAACAGTGACTCTGTACAGTCACACAGTGACCCTCACCCTGAATAAACAGTGACTCTGTACAGAGACACAGTAAGTGACCCTCACCCTGAATAAACAGTGACTCTGTACAGTTACACAGTGACCCTCAGCCTGAGTAAACAGTGACTCTGTACAGTCACACAGTGAGTGACCCTCAGCCTGAACAAGTACTATATACAGATACATTGAGTGATATTCACGCTGAAACAGTAACTCTGAACAGTGACACAGTGACGCTCACAGTTAATAAACAGCGACTCTATAGTAACACAGTGAGTGACCTTCACCCTGAATTAAACAGTGATTCAGTACAGTAGAGTGTGAACCTCACACAGAATAAAGAGTCACTCTGTACAGTTACACAGAATACATCATCCTGAATAAACAGACTCTCTGCAGTTATACAATGAATGACATGCTCACTGAATAAAGTTACTTTGCAGTTAAGCACTGATCCTCACGCAGATTAAACACTGAATCCATACAGATACACTGACTCCATCAAACAGTACAGTGATTCTGTGTAGATACACAGGGAGAGACCTTCACCCTGAAAAACCTGCCTCCACATAGTCACACACGAAGAAAACAGTGACTCTGCACAGATACACAGTGAGTGACCCTCACCCTGAATAAAGAATGACTGTACAGTTACACAGTGAGTGACCCTCACCCTGAGTAAATCGTGACTCTGTACAGTTACACACAGTGACCTTCACCCTGACCCTCACTGTCAGTAAACAGTGACTCTCTACAGTTACACAGTGACTGACCCTCGACAAATATTCCATACAGATACAATGAGAGATAGCTAGGGGGTGGGAACTGAACTGAAGAGACAGAAGAAGACACGGTTGGTTCAATAGACAATAGACGATAGGTGCAGGAGTAGGCCATTTGGCCCTTCGAGCCAGCACTGCCATTCACTGTGATCATGGCTGATCATCCACAATCAGTATCCAGTTCCTGCCTTATCCCCACAACCTTTGAATCCACTACCTTTAAGAGCTCTATCCATCTCTTTCTTGAAAGCATCCAGAGAGTTGGCCTCCACAGCCTTCTGGGGCACAGCATTCCATATATCTACCACTCTCCGGGTGAAAAAGTTTTTCCTCAACTCTGTTCTAAATGGCCTACTCCTTATTTTTAAACTGCGGCCTCTGGGTCTGGACTTCCCCCAACATCGGGAACATGCTTCCTGCCTCCAGCGTGTCCAGTCCCTTAATAATCTTACATGTTTCAATCAGATCCCCTCTCAGCCTTCTAAATTCCAGTGTATACAAGCCCATTCGCTCCAATCTTTCAACATATGACAGTCCCGCCATCCCAGGAATTAACCTCGTGAACCTACGCTGCACTCCCTCAATAGCTAGAATGTCCTTCCTCAAATTTGGAGACCAAAACTGTACACAATACTCCAGGTGTGGTCTCACCAGGGCCCTGTACAGCTGCAGAAGGATCTCTTTGCTCCTATACTCAACTCCCCTTGTTATGAAGGCCAGCATGCCATTAGCTTTCTTCATTGCCTGCTGTACTTGCATGCTTACTTTCAGTGACTGATGAACAAGAACACCTAGATCTCATAGTACCTCCACCTTTCCTAACTTGACTCCATTTAGATAATAATCTGCCTTCCCGTTCTTACCACCAAAGTGGATAACCTCACATTTATCCACATTAAACTGCATTTGCCATGCATCTGCCCACTCACCCAACCTGTCCAGGTCACCCTGCATTCTTATAACATCCGCCTCACATTTCACACTGCCACCACCCAGCTTTGTGTCATCGGCAAATTTGCTAATGTTACTTTTAATTCCCTCATCTAAATCATTAATATATATTGTAAACAGCTGCGGTCCCAGCACTGAACCCTGCGGTACCCCACTGGTCACTGCCTGCCATTCCAAAAGGGACCTGTTAATCACTACTCTTTGTTTTCTGTCAGCCAGCCAATTTTCAATCCATGTCAGTACTCTGCCCCCAATACCATGTGCCCTAATTTTGCCCACTAATCTCCTATGTGGGACTTTATCAAAGGCTTTCTGAAAGTCCAGGTACACTACATCCACTGGCTCTCCCTTGTCCATTCTCATATTACATCCTCAAAAAATTCCAGAAGATTAGTCAAGCACGGTTTCCCCTTCGTAAATCCATGCTGACTTGGACCGATCCTGTTACTTCTATCCAGATGTGTCATAATTTCATCTTTTATAATTGACTCCAGCATCTTTCCCACCACCGACGTCAGGCTAACCGGTCTATAATTCCCTGTTTTCTCTCTTCCTCCCTTCTTGAAGAGAGGGACATTAGCCACCCTCCAATCCACAGGAACTGATCCTGAATCTATAGAACATTGGAAAATGATTACCAATGCGTCCACGATTTCTAAAGTCACCTCCTTAAGTACCCTGGGATGCAGACCATCAGGTCCCGGGGACTTATCAGCCTTCAGACCCAACAGCCTATCCAACACCATTTCCTGCCTAATATAAATTTCCTTCAGTTCATCCATTACCCTAGGTCCTTTGGCCACTATTACATCTGGGAGATTGTTTGTGTCTGCCCTAGTGAAGGCAGATCCAAAGTAGCTGTTCAACTCGTCTGCCATTTCCTTGTTCCCCATAATAAATTCACCCGTTTCTGTCTTCAAGGGCCCAATTTTGGTCTTAACTATTTCTTTCCTTTTGACATACCTAAAGAAGCTTTTACTATCCTCCTTTATATTCTTGGCTAGTTTACCTTCGTACCTCATTTTTTCTCCACGTATTACCTCTTTAGTTATCTTCTGTTGCTCTTTAAAAGTTTTCCAATCCTCCGGCTTCCCACTCGTCATTGCTATGTTATACTTCTCTTTTATTTTTATACTGTCCATTACTTCCCTTGTCAGCCATGGCCTCCCCTTACTCCCCTTAGGATCTTTCTTCCTCTTTGGAATGAACTGATCCTGCACCTTCCGCATTATTCCCAGAAACACTTGCCATTGCTGTTCCACTGTCATCCCTGCTAGGGTATTGTTCCATTGAACTTTGGCCAGCCCCTCCCTCATAGCACCATAGTTCCCTTTGTTCAACTGTAATACTGACACTTCCGAGTTTCTCTTCTCCCTCTCAAATTGTAGATTAAAACTTATCATATTATGGTCACTACCTCCTAATGGCTCCTTTACCTCGAGGTCCCTGATCAAATCCGGTTCATTGCACAACACTAAATCTAGAATTGCATTCTCTCTGGTAGGCTCCAGTACAAGCTGTTCTAAGAATCCATCTCGGAGGGACTCCACAAATTCCCTTTTTTGGGGTTCAGTACCAACCTGATTCCTCCAGTCTACCTGCATGTTAAAATCCCCCATAACAACTGTAGCATTACCTTTGCGACATGCCAATTTTAACTCTTGATTCAACTTACACGCTACATCCAGACTACTATTTGGGGGCCTGTAGATAACTCCCATTAGGGCCTTTCTACCCTTAGAGTTTCTCAGTTCTATCCATACTGACTCTACGTCTCCTGATTCTGTGTCCCCCTCTATTCACTATTCACCTTCTCTGTTCACAAATAGAGAAAGCTTGGAGACAGTGTGAGAGGGAGGATAGGCAGGTGATAGAGAAGGGACGCGCTCAGACTGATGGTTTGCAATGTGTTTATTTTAATGCAAGGAGTATTATGAACAAAGCGGATGAGCTGAGAGTGTGCACCAGGACTTGGAGCTCTGGCCATTACAGAGACTTGGATGGCTCAGGGACCGGAATGGCTACTTTGAGTGTCAGGCTTTAGATGTTTCAGAAAGGACACGGAGGGAGGCAAAAGAGGTGGGAGCGTGGTACTGTTGATCAGAGATGGTGTCACGGCTGCAAGGAAGGAGGAAGTCATGGAGGGATTGTCTACGGAGTCTCTGTGGGTGGAAGTTAGGAACAGGAGGGGTTAATAACTCTACTGTGTGTTTTTTTTTTAAACAGACCACCCAAAAGTAACAGGAACATTGAGAAGCAGATAGGGAGACAGATACTGGAAAGGTGTAAAAATAACAGGGTTATTGTGGTGGGAGATTTTAATCTCCCAATTATCGATTGGCATCTCCCTAGAGTGAGGGGTTTAGATGGGGTGGAGTTTGTTAGGTGTGTTCAGGAATGTTTCTTGACACAGTATGTAGATAAGCCTACAAGAGGATAGGCTGTACTTGATCTGGTATTGGGAAATGAACCCGCTCAGGTGTCAGATCTCTCAGTGGGAGAGCATTTTGGAGACAGTGATCACAATTCTATCTCCTTTACCATAATATTGGAGAGGGATAGGAGCAGACAAGTTAGGAAAGCGTTTAATTGGAGTAAGGGGAAATATGAGGCTATCAGGCAGGAACTTGGTAGCACAAATTAGGAACAGATGTTCTCAGGGAAACATACGGGAAGAAATGTGGCAAATGTTCAGGGGATATTTGCGTGGAGTTCTGCATAGGTACGTTCCAATGACAGGGAAAGGGTGGTAAGGTACAGGAACCGTGGCGTACAAAGGCTGTTGTAAATCTAGTCAAGAAGAAAAGAAGAGCTTATGAAAGGTTCAAAAAACTAGGTAATGATAGAGATCTAGAAGATCATAAGGCTAGCAGGAAGGAGTTTAAGAATGAAATTAGGAGAGCCAGAAGGGGCCATGAGAAGGTCTTGGTGGACAGAATTAAGGAAAACCCCAAAGCATTCTACAAGAATTGTGAAGAGCAAGAAGATAAGACGATAAGAAGATAAGGCTCGATGGAAGAAGCCAGAGAGTGGTGGTAGAGAATTGCTTCTCGGAGTGGAGGCCTGTGACTAGTGGTGTGCCACAGGGATCAGTGCTGGGTCCATTGTTATTTGTCATCTATATCAATGATCTGGATGATAATGTGGTAAATTGGATCAGCAAGTATGCTGATGATACAAAGATTGGAGGTGTAGTAGACAGTGAGGAAGGTTTTCAGAGCCTGCAGAGGGACTTGGACCATCTGGAAAAATGGGCTGAAAAATGGCAGATGGAGTTTAATACTGACAAGTGTGAGGTATTGCACGTTGGAAGGACAAACCAACGTAGAACATACAGAGTTAATAGTAAGGCACTGAGGAGTGCAGTGGAACAGAGGGATCTGGGAATACAGATACAAAATTCCCTAAAAGTGTTGTCACAGGTAGATAGGCTCGTAAAGAGAGCTTTTGGTACATTGGCCTTTATTAATCGAAGTATTGAGCATAAGAGCTGGAATGTTATGATGAGGTTGTATAAGGCATCGGTGAGGCCGAATCTGGAGTATTGTGTTCAGTTTTGGTCACCAAATTACAGGAAGGATATAAATAAGGTTGAAAGAGTGCAGAGAAGGTTTACAAGGATGTTGCTGGGACTTGAGAAACTCAGTTAGAGAGAAAGGTTGAATAGGTTAGGATTTTATTCCCTGGAGCGTCGAAGAATGAGGGGAGATTTGATAGAGGTATATAAAATTATGATGGGTATAGATAGAGTGAATGCAAGCAGGCTTTTTCCACTGAGGCAAGGGGAGAAAAAACCAGAGGACATGGGTTACGGGTGAGGGGGGAAAAGTTTAAAGGGAACATTGGGGGGGGCTTCTTCACACAGAGAGTGGTGGGAGTATGGAATGAGCTGCCAGACGAGGTGGTAAATGCGGGTTCTTTTTTAACATTTAAGAATAAATTGGACAGATACATGGATGGGAGGTGTATGGAGGGATATGGTCCGTGTGCAGGTCAGTGGGACTAGGCAGAAAATGGATCGGCACAGCCAAGAAGGGCCAAAAGGCCTGTTTCTGTGCTGTAGTTTCTATGGTTCTATGGTTTCTACGTGAGAGAGTAGGACCAACTAAGTGTGACAATGGAAAAATGTGTATGGAACCGGTGGAAATAGCAGAGGCACTTAATGAATACTTTGCTTCAGTATTCACTACAGGAAAAGATCTTGGCGATTGTAGGGATGACTTACAGCAGACTGAAAAGCTTGAACATGTAGATATTAAGGAAGAGGATGTGCTGGAGCTTTTGGAAAGCATCAAGTTGGACAAGTCACTGGGACCAAACGAGATGTACCCCAGGCTACTGTGGGAGGCAAGGGAGGAGATTGCTGAGCCTCTGGCGATGATCTTTGCATCATCAATGGGGACGGGAGAGGTTCCAGAGGATTGGAGGGTTGCGGATGTTGTTCCCTTATTCAAGTAAGGGAGTAGAGATAGACCAGGAAATTATAGACCAGTGAGTCTTACTTCAGTGGTTGGTAAGTTGATGGAGAAGATCCTGAGAGGCAGGATTATGAACATTTGAGAAGGCATAATATGATTAGGAATAGTCAGCATGGCTTTGTCAAAGGTCATGCCTTACAAGCCTGATTGAATTTCTTGAGGATGTGACTAAACACATTGATGAAGGTAGAGCCGTAGATGTAGTGTATATGGATTTCAGCAAGGCATTTGATAAGGTACCCCATGCAAGGCTTACTGAGAAAGCAAGGAGGCATGGGATCCAAGGGGACATTGCTTTGTGGATCCAGAACTGGCTTGCCCACAGAAGGCAAAGAGTGGTTGTAGACAGGTCATATTCTGCATGGAGGTCGGTGACCAGTGGTGTGCCTCAGGGATCTGTTCTGGGATCCCCTATTCTTCGTGATTTTTATAAATGACCTGGATGAGGATGTGGAGGGATGGGTTAGTAAGTTTGCTGATGACACAAAGGTTGGGGGTGTTGTGGATAGTGCAGAGGGCTGTCAGAGGTTACAGTGGGATATTGATAGGATGCAAAACTGGGCTGAGAAGTGGCAGATGGAGTTCAACCCAGATAAGTGTGAGGTGATTCATTTTGGTAGGTCAAATATGATGGCAGAATATAGTATTAATGGTAAGGCTCTTGGCAGTGTGGAGGATCAGAGGGATCTTGGAGTCTGAGTCCATAGGACACTCAAAGCTGCTGCACAGGTTGACTCTGTGGTTAAGAAGGCATACGGTGCATTGGCCTTCATCAACCATGGGATTGAGTTTAGGAGCCGAGAGGTAATGTTGCAGCTATATAGGACCCTGGTCAGACCCCACTTGGAGTACTGTGCTCAGTTCTGTCACCTCACTACAGGAAGGACGTGGAAAATATAGAAAGGATGCAGAGGAGATTCACAAGGATGTTGCCTGGATTGGGAAGCATGCCTTATGAGAACAGGTTGAGTGAATTTGGCCTTTTCTCCTTGGAGCAATGGAGGTGAGAGGTGACCTGATAGAGGTGCATAAAATGATGACAGGCATCGATCATATGGATAGTCAGAGGCTTTTTCTCAGGGCTGAAATGGCTAGCACGCGAGTGCTTTGAAGTACGTACAAAGGAGATGTCAGGGGGAAGTGTTTTTTTCACGCAGAGAGTGGTGAGTGCGTGGAATGGGCTGCCGGTGACGGTGGTGGAGGCAGATACGATAGGGTCTTTTAAGAGACTCCTGGATAGGTACATGGAGCTTAGGAAAATAGAGGGCTATGGGTAACCATAGGTAATTTCTAAGGTAAGGACATGTTCAGCACAGCTTTGTGGGCTGAAGGGCCTGTACTGTGCTGTAAGTTTCGATGTTTTCTATGACATTCACCTTAACACAGTGATTCTGAAGAGTTACACAGAGATGATCACAGTCAATAAACAGTAACCCTGTACAGTTACCTTCACTCTGAACAAACAGTGACTCTCTACAGTTCCACAATCAGTGATATTCACCCTGAATAAAGTGACTCTGTAGAGTTACACAATAAACGACCACCGCACTGAACAGTGACTCTCCACGGTATGACATTAAGTGATCATTCACCCTGATTAAACAGTGACTATATACAGTTATACCGTGACCTCCCCATGTAAAAACAGTGACTCTGTACAGTTACACAGTGAGTGACCCTCACCCTGAATAAACAGTGACTCTGTACAGTTACACAGTGAGTGACCCTCACCCTGAATAAACAGTGACTCTGTACAGTTACACAGTGAGTGACCCTCACCCTGAATAAACAGTGACTCCATACAGTTACACAATGACCCTCACCCTGAATAAACAGTGACTCTGTACAGTTACACAGTGACCCTCACCCTGAATAAACAGTGACTCTGTACAGTCACACAATGAGTGACCCTCACCCTGAATAAACAGTGACTCTGTACAGTTACACAGTGAGTGACCCTCACCCTGAATAAATGGTGACTCTGTAAAGTTACACTGTGAGAGGCCTTCACCGTGAATAAACAGTAACTCCGTACAGTTAGTTACCTTCACCCTGAACAAGCAGTGACTCTCTACAGTTACACACATAGTAACCTTCACCCTGTACAGTTACACAGTGAACTCCCCATGTATAAACAACAGTCACTCTGTACAGTCACACAGTGAGTGACCCTCATCCTGAATAAACAGTGACTCTGTACAGTTACACAGTGACCCTCACCCTGAGTAAACAGTGACTCTATACAGTTACAAACTGAATGACCCTCACCCTGAATAAACAGTCACTCTGTACAGTCACACAGTGAGTGACCTTCAACCTGAATAAACAGATACTCCATACAATGTGAGTGACACTCGCGCTAAACAGTCTCTCTGAAAAGTTACACAGTGACGGTCAAAGTTAATAAACAGTGAATCTGTACAGGGACACAGTGAGTGACCCTCACCTTGAATAAACAGTGACTCAGTACAGTTACACAGTGAGTGACGGTCACTCTGAAAAATACCTGTGTCTCTGTACAGTCACACAGTGAGTGACCCTCATCCTGAACAAACAGATACTCCATACAATGTGAATGACACTCACGGTAAACAGTGTCTCTGAAAAGTTACACAGTGACCCTCACAGTCAATAAACAGTGAATCTGTACAGGGACACAGTGAGTAACCCTCATCCTGAATATAAACAGTGACCCTGTACAGTCACACAGTGAGTGACCCTCACCCTGAATAAACAGTGACTCTGTACAGTTACACATCAAGTGACCTTCACCCTGAGTAAACAGCGACTCTGTACAGTTACACAGTGACATCTGTGTATAAACAGTGACCCTGTACAGTCACACAGTGAGTGACCCTCACCCTGAATAAACGGTGACTCTGTAAAGTTACACTGTGAGAGGCCTTCACCGTGAATAAACAGTAACACCGTACAGTTAGTTACCTTCACCCTGAACAAGCAGTGACTCTCTACAGTTACACACATAGTGTCCTTCACCCTGTACAGTTACAGTGAACTCCCCATGTATAAACAACAGTCACTCTGTACAGTCACAGTGAGTGACCTTCACCCTGAACAAACAGATACTCCGTACAATGTTTGTGACACTCGCACTAAACTGTGTCTCTGAAAAGTTACAGTGACCCTCACAGTCAATAAACAGTGAATCTGTACAGTTACACAGTGAGTGACCTTCACCCTGAATAAACAGTGACTCTGTACAGTTACAAAGTGAGTGACCTTCACCCTGAATAAACAGTGACTCTGTACAGTCACACAGTGAGTGACCCTCACCCTGAATAAACAGGGACTCTGTACAGTCACACAGTGAGTGACCCTCACCCTGAATAAACAGTGACTCTGTACAGTTACACAGTGAGTGACCCTCACCCTGAATAAACAGTGACTCTGTACAGTCACACAGTGAGTGACCCTCACGCTGAATAAAGTGACTCTGTACAGTTACAGTGAGTGACCCTCACCCTGAATAAACAGTGACTCTGTACAGTTACACAGTGAGTGACCCTCACCCTGAATAAACAGTGACTCTGTACAGTCACACAGTGAGTGACCCTCACGCTGAATAAACAATGACTCTGTACAGTTACAGTGAGTGACCCTCACCGTGAATAAACAGTGACTCTGTACAGTCACACAGTGAGAGACTCTCACCCTGAATAAACAGTAACTCTGTATAATTATGTAGTGAGTGATTTTGTTGAGTTAAACGTTGACCTTCTGATTGATCTGTGAGTTATTAATGGATACAAGCATACTCTGATTGGAGCATGTTACTTAGGGCAATGGCCAGACTCTAAATGTTGTGGGTGACACACAGTACCGTCTGTTGTGTTACTGGGTGTAATGAACAAACTGGTTGATTGGTCTGTTTAATGATCTCTGGTATCTCGTGACGGCAGGAGTTAGTCAAACTATCTGATTGGTCAGTAAGTAACTGAGGTCAGCAGCCAGAGTGTGTAATTGATCAGTGATTTGAAGAGGGCACTTTCATCCATCAACGAGTCATTCAGGCCTCAATAAACAGGCAATCCGATTGGACTGGCTGCTGTGTTGAAGCACAGAACGACTCTTCCTGATCAGGTGTTAACAGATACGGACAGACTCTCTGCTCAGAGTGGTTTGGGCACAGAAGTAGACTTTGATTGGCCAGTTAGAGTCTGACAGAGAGGCATATCGACTCTCTGATTGGTCACCCACCTCCGCAGAGGCGCATGTGCAATACAGCCGCTGCTGCCCACGACCCTCCCACCACACCCACCTTCACTCAGGCACAGGTGAAGTGGGTCCGGACCACGCAAGTCCAAAAGTCAGGCCGGTTCTTTCAAGCGCACAGGCGCACCAGGTCGACGACCGGTACTCGGTACCGCCGCGGATGCGCAGTGCGGCGGGGACCGTCGTTCACCTCCCTGCGCGCAGGCGCAGTGCGGCCCGGCCGCTCGCCACAAACAAGTGGGGCGGCGGTTTAAGTCCAGGCCCGCTGCCGCCCGGGTTCCTGCCCGCCCACCGCTCACCCCCTTCAGCCGCTTGATCAGCGCGTTCTTGGAGCCGCTCTTGGCCAGGCCGCGCTCCTCCAGGGCCGCCTTCAGGTCGGTGACGCGTAGTTTCTGCAGCTCCCTGCCGTCCAGAGTCACGTCTTCTAGATCCGCCATTTTCCCTGCTCCCGCTCGGGCCGACAAGGTGGGGGGAGCCGGAGAGGAGGAGCCGCCACCTCGGCTCTTTCCGGCGAGGCTTCGGCTCTCTCCAGTCGACGCCCCGCCCTCACGTGTCACTCTCCATCCATTAAGATTTCGAGGCGACCTCCCATTGGCCAATCTGTGATTCTCTCTCTTCCCATTGGCCTGCGGCCCAAAGCTCTGCGGTTTCCCATTAGCCGATTAGCGGCCGTTGCTCCAGTTTCCCATAGGCTCGCCAACCTGACGAGTTTACTTCCCATTGGTTGGGCGTGCAACTCGTCGCCTGCGTCCTTCTGGGTTGCTTGGCGTCCGATCGCCGCGGTTCAGCAATGGTCAATCCCAAAACCCGCCCATTAGAACTGTCTTCTAATCTGTAGCGGCTGTTTCCGAGGCAAAGCGCCATTAAACCATCAAACTACACGACGCCACCGAATTTACTGAAGAAAATACACAAGTACAGCTGGTAATCACAACGATATACTTTAATCCTTTTTAATTAACCGCGGGGCCAACTTCGGCAACTTTCGTCCACGTTCGGGTCTTTCCGCCGTTCTGGTGTCTGACCGTTCGCCCAGTAGCCAAACGTTACCGCCCGCCTTGCCCTCACTGGGCGGGGCCAGCGGCCGGAAGTGGGGCCGCCGCGGCTGTTTAAAGGGGCAACAGCAGGTGAGTTCCCGAGTCTGGGGCACTGTGCATTAAACAAAACGTTAAAAATGACAGGGAAACACCAGACAGGATTGTGAGAGGAATGTCAGGAAGAGGAGTCAGTAGAACATGTAGTTTTGTGTTGCAGGAAGTATGGGATACAGAGAGAGATGATGAGAAATAAATTAAGGGAGTTGGGGGTGCAGGAATTCACATTCAAAGGGTTGCTGGGCATGGGTGAGAGAGCACAAGTCCGGGTATTTTTAGCGTTTTTAAGGGGTACAGGGTTTTTTTTTATAGAATATGACGAATGAACAGGAATAGGATACTAGGATGGTCAAAGATGGGAGGGTGAAGTGTAGGTTTGTATGTGTGTGTATATATATATATATATGTGTGATTGGGTGAAGGGATTTAGAATGTATGTCTAGTGCACATTCTGGAGCAGAGGGTGGTGGTAATGCACCATTAAGCTGCATGCCAACTGCCGTAAAACAAGATACAGACAGACAGACAGTTCCCGAGTCTGATCAACACCTTCGGGGCAGCACAGTGTGTTTCTCTGGGGAAAGTTCTTGGAAACTGCGGGGGCATTTCGCTCCCTCTGGACTACTACAGGGTCTAGAGGGGCAGTTCGGCTGCTCTGGTCTGGAGTTTAGAAGAATGAGGGGGTATCTCACCTAACACACATGAAAGTTGCTGGTGAACGCAGCAGGCCAGGTAGCATCTCTAGGAAGAGGTACAGTCGACGTTTCAGGCTGAGACCCTTCGTCAGGACTAACTGAAAGAAGAGCTAGTAAAAGATTTTAATTCCACGTCCCATTCCCATTCTGATATGTCTATCCATGGCCTCCTCTACCGTAAAGATGAAGCCACACTCAGGTTGGAGGAATAACACCTTATATTCCGTCTGGGTAGCCTCCAACCTGATGGCATGAACTTTGACTTATCTAACTTCCGCTAATGCCCCACCTCCCCCTCGTACCCCATCTGTTATTTATTTATATACACACATTCGTTTTCTCTCTCTCCTTTTTCTCCCTCTGTCTCTCTCACTATACCCCTTGCCCATCCTCTGGGTCCTCCCCCCACTTTTCTTTGTCCCTGGGCCTCCTGTCCCATGATCCTCTCACATCCCTTTTGGCAATCACTCGTCCAGCTCTTGGCTCCATCCCTCCCCCTCCTGTCTTCTCCTATCATCTCGGATCTCCCCCTCCCCCTCCCACTTTCAAATCTCTTACTAGCTCTTCCTTCAGTTAGTCCTGACGAAGGGCCTCGGCCCAAAACGTTGACTGTACCTCTTCCTAGAGATGCTGCCTGGCCTGCTGCGATCATTAGCAAATTTTATGTGTGTTGCTTGAAATTCCAGCATCTGCAGATTTCCTCATGTTTGGGTATCTCACCTGTCGCTTATTGGAAAGCCTAAGGTAGAGGTGAAGATTATGTTTTCAACAGTGGGAGAGTCTAGGATCTGGGAGTGTAACCTCAGAGTTCAGTGACTTCCCTCCAGAACAGAAACGATGAGGATGTTCTTTATCCAGAGGATGGTGAATCTGAGTCGTTGGGAAACCTTGGGGAGGCTGACAAGTTCTTTATTGGTAAGGGTGTCAAGGGTTACAGGGAGCAGGCAGGAAATGCAGTCGATAGGAAATCAGCAGACTCGATGGGCTGAATGGCTTAAATCTGATTCTGTAACAGTATAGGGGGAAATGGAATCATGCAGTCTTAGATTAGAACGAGAGCGACTCATTTATTCGGAGATAGAGGACAGATTAAGACTCATCAGCCCACCAGTTCCCACCTACTTCCTCCCCTCGCATTATTTCCCTCTACCACATGGGGGGGGGTAGGGCTTCATCGATAACCCCACGCAGTCACCATGGTGTGGGAGGAGATCTGAGAACTCAGGGAAAGCCACGTGGTCACAGGTAGAGCGGGCAAACTCCACACAGGCAGTGCCGGTGCCTGGGATCGGACCCAGAGTCTCCCTATCGGACCTGCTAGGCATTGGGGGAGCCGCCATTGGGAGAACCCAGTAGGCTGGGCATCCGAAGGACACGCCGTGCTGGTGTCGGGGCAGGGGAAGGGACACAGACACCAGCCTCTCCCCTCTCTTCAGCACCTGGGACAGAGATGGAGGGGTTGGGTGGGGAGCAGAGGAGAGGCTGATTGGGGGGGGGCAGATTGACACATGGAGACAGGAGGGGGTGTGGGGGGGGTGATCTGAGGCACACTGCATCTTTCCCCCCTCCCGCTCCCTTCTACACAGCTCTGGGATGAGGGTCAAACGCACGCTGGTTCCCCTCTCTCCTCACCCGCAGCAACCTGCAATGTGGAGGCAGAGGAGAGGGAGGTGGGCAGGGTAGGGGTTGGAACAGGATTGACACACTAATTCCTCTCCTCTCTCCTCCGGGCACGTGGCCAAGTGGTTAAGGCATTGGACTGGTGACCTGAAGGTCGTGAGTTCGAGCCCCAGCCGAGGCAGTGTGTTGTGTCCTTGAGCAAGGCACTTAATCACACATTGCTCTGTGACGACACTGGTGCCAAGCTGTATGGGTCCTAATGCCCTTCCCTTGGACAACATCGTTGTCGTGGAGAGAGGAGACTTGCAGCATGGGCAACTGCGGGTCTTCCATACATCCTTGCCCAGGCCTGCGCCCTGGAGAGTGAAGACTTTCCAGGCGCAGATCCATGGTCTCGCAAGACTAACGGATGCCTTATTTATTTCTCCTCTGGATTGGAGATGGAGCACGAGAGCTCTCCTCTCTCCCCACAGTCACAACACCTCACCCCCACCCCCAGTATGGAGATGGGGGTGAGGACAGGGAGGGCTCTCACCTCTGGCCCCAAGCCCTAGGGTGGAGATGAAATGGGAGAAGGGTTGGAACGGGGCACTGACCTCTCTCCCCTCTGCCCCCAGGGTGGAGATGAAATGAGAGAAGGGTTGGGACAGGGCACTGACCTCTCTCCCCTCTGCCCCCAGGATGGAAGCGGAAGATGGGACGACTCCCCACGCGCAGAGCACTCTCAGCACGGAATTGGAGGACAGGACCTCTCCCCTCTTCCCACAGCCCCCCCACGGGATGTATCCACAGAGCCCCTCCCAGCAGATAGCTTGCGTGGTTGGTTGGTTTGGCTTCTGGCCCCCGGCCCAGCGGGAGTGCTTCTTCCACCAGCTGCTGCAGGGGGCGGTGCCGGGCAAGGCGTGGGGCCTGCTGCCATCCCTGGGGGCCCTGGGCGTCTCCAGTGAACCCCTCAGCCTCGCCCAGCTCCAGCTGAGCCAGTGGGCCCGCTGGTTCCGGGCCTGGGGCCCCGACGACAGGAACCGGTTGCTGGCCGCCCTGGAGGAGAGCGAGCCCGCCTTCGCGGACCGCTTCTACCGGGAGCTGGCGGGGAGCGCGGGAGAGGCCTGATTGCCCCCTTTCCCCGGCCCGGCCCGCTGCTCCCCTGCCGTCGCCGACCCCGAGTGAGATCTGAAGGTGTGGGCTCGCAGGCCGCTTCGACAGAGAGCTGGCCGGGGTGGTGGGCAAGTCCTCCTCAGCCCTCCCTGCCCCGTCGTCGTGGACTGCTTCTATCGATACCTGGCGGGAGCGTGGGAGAGGACATCGCTCTGCTCACTGCCGTGGTGGTCTACTGCGACTGACAGCCCGAGAGCTGGCCAGGATGCGAACAGGCGTGGGGGAAGACATTCCAATCCTTCCCTTCCCCCAGTAACCAGGACTGCAGGGAAGGTCTGGAGATGGGGCAGCTCACCCACCCTTCCCTTTCCCCTCCCATTCGTCCATCTGCCTGCACCCTGAATAAAACCGATCTGTGTTTCTCTGTGTGTGTGTGTGTGTGTGTGTGTGCGCGCATGCGACTTAGTGGGATCAGCAGTGTGAGGAGAGGAAGGGAGGAGTATTGGAGGGGCGGGAGAGGGATGTTCGATGGGGAGGGGAAGCGAGGAACGTCGGGGAGGGCTCGTATTCGGTGAGGAGTTTCTGCCTCCCTCCCCTAGGGCTGTGGCTTGTGTTCTGTCTCTCCTGGGGCGGAGGTGTCCGCCCCTTGCCCCGTCCCCACGCGCCGCCTCCCCCTGCGGAGCAGTCGAGAGGTGCCCAGGCCCAGCACCGCCAGCACCAGGAGCCCTGACAGCGAGGCACACGCCGCGGTCACTGCGGTCGCCGTGCCCGCGGGAGGCTCCATCCTGTGTGGAGAGAGAGAGAGAGAAGGGTCAATGTAACACACCTGTACCCCTCCCCTACAGTTCTATCCCCGTGTGTGTGTGTGTGTGTGTGGGGGGGGGTGCACGCCACGCACCCCCTCCCTGCACCCCGCCGCGGAGACGACTGATCTTGTGTTCTTCCCCCCCACCCCGAACAGTGATAGACAGCCCACTGGCGCCCCTCCCGCTCGCACCTGGCGCTGAGGATGGTACAGTTGTGCCCGCGTAGACGCAGGAGCAGAGGCCGCTGTTGCAGACTGCCCTGCAGCCGCTGCTGGAGGGACTGTACGCTGGGCTGCCCACACTCTCTCTCCCAGAACTGCAGGCACAGCTGGTGGGGGCCGCACACCCGGGGCCGTGACACGTGGCCTCTGTAGAGAGAGAGAGAGAGAGGTGGGGGTTCAGTCCAGGTCTCCCCTCGGCTCCCTCCCGCAGCCCAGCTTGTGGGGTCTACACCCAGGCCCGCAAATCTAAGGACCCTCGCCATCTGGGACATGCCGTCTTCCATTAGGGGGGAGAGGCAGATGCCTGAAGCCCCACACCAGAAGTTTCAGGAACAACTTCGTCCCCTCTGCCATCAGATTTCCCAATAGTCCTTGAACCTCACCATTCTGATTTATTTATCATCACCTTTTGGTCTTGCACTGAACCACCGCCACAGAGCAACAAATTTCACAACATATAGTTGCAGGAGAAAGTTTGTGAACCCTTTGCATTTACCTGGTTTTCTGCATTAATTACTCATAAAATGTTGCCTGATCTTCATCCAAGTCACAATAATAGACAAACACAATCTCCCTAAACTAATTGGGGGGGGAGGGAACGTCGACTCAGACCATGAGAGGCCCACGTCGGGCATTTTCATGCCTTACAAGGCGCAGATTGGAAGTCTGTGTGGGGCGCCATTCCTCACGCAGACTAGAGCAATGTGTGGTTAAGTGCCTTGCTCAAGGACACAAACATGCTGCCTCAGCCAAGGCTCGAACCGGCGACCTTCCGATTACTAGACGAATGCCTTAACCACTTGGCCACGTGCCCAACACAATAACTAATAACACACAAACAATTGTACTTTTCATGTCTTTATTGAACACATTGTTTAATCATTCACAGTCCAGGCTGGGAAAAAGTATGTGAATCCTTGTATTTAATAACTGGTAGAACTTCCTTTTGCAGCAAACATATCTTCTAGCTGCTGACCAGACTCACACAACGGCAAGGAGGAACTTTAGACCATTCCTCCATACAAAGCCGTTTCAGTTCATCAATATCTCTGGAATACCTTGCATGAACAGCCCCCTTACCTGGGGTAAGATCTGGACTCTGACTTGGCCATTCCTAAACATGAATTTTCTTCTTTTTAAACTATTCTGTTGTTGATTTACCCTTGTGTTTTGGATCATTGCCTTAAGCTTCAGGTGACAGACTGCTACGCTGTAAAATGTCTTCATACAATTTTGAATTCATTGTTCCCTCAACGATTGCAAGGTGTCCAGGCCCTGAGGCAGCAAAGCCGCCCCAAATCGTCAGTCCTGAGGAAGGGTCTCGGCCAGAAACATCAAATATACTCTTTTCCATAGATGCTGCCTGGCCTGCCGAGCTTGAATTGACTTGATTACTTACATCCTTCATATACATGAGGAGTAAATATCTTTATGTTATGTCTCTGTCTAAATGATAGTAATTTGTAATATGTATTATGTACAGCAGGACAGTCAATATAACATAGAAATACAGTTGTGTCAGCATGAATTAATCAGTCTGATGGCCTTGTGGAAGAAGCTGTCCTGGAGTCTGTTGGTCCTGGCTTTTATGCTGCCATAGTTTCCTGGGTGGTATCAGCTAGGACGGTTTGTTCCTCCAGCATTATGTGTGTGTGTGTTGCTCGGATTTCCAGCATCTGCAGATTTTTTTTCTTGTTTGTGCTGGTGATGCTCCTTCCACCAGGCTTCACAGTTGGGATGAGGTGTTAGTGTGTAGCCTGCTTTTTCCTCCAAACATAGCGGTGTGCATTTCTACCAGAAAGTTCAGCTTTTGTCTCATCTGCCCACAGAACATTGTCCCAGAACATCCAGGTGGCCCTTTTCAGACTTGACACGTGCAGCAGTTGTTGAAATGCACTGGTTTCCTGGGTGGTGTGCTTCCATGAACACCATTCTCGTTCAGTGGTTTTCTTAGAGTGGACACATGAACAGAGACTTTAGCAAGTTCTAGAGATTTCTGCAGGTCTTTTGCTGTTACTTTTAGATTCTTTTTAAGCTCCTTCAGCATTGCACGTTGTGCTCTTGGTGTGATCTTTGCAGGATGCCCACTCCGAGGGAGAGTAGCAACAGTACTGAATTGCCTCCATTTGCAGACCATTTCTCTTGCTGTGGACTGATGAACACTCAGGGCTTCAGAAATGCTTTTGTAACCTTTTCCAGCTTCATACATCTCTACAATTCTTCTTCCAAGGTCCTCTGAAAGTTATTCTCATCGAGGCATGCTGCACGTAAACAGATCTTTCTTGAGAAGAGCAGGTTCTGTCAGTAACCTGACTTTGTGTGTTTATTTATAGACAGGGTACCTCTACAACCCACACCTCCAATCTCATCTCACTGCTTGGATCACCTCACTCCTAATAGCTTTTGTAGAAGGCATTACCCCAGAGGTTCACATGCTTTTTTTGAATCGAGACTGTGATTGTTTAAATGGTGTACTCAGTATTGACAAGAAGTACAATTGTTTGCGTGTTATTAGTTTAGGCAGATTGTGTTAGTCTATTATTGTGTCTTAGATGAAGATCAGACCACATTTTATGAGTAAATAATGCAGAAAACCATGTAATTTCAAAGGGTTCACAACTTTTCCTTACAACTGTATTTACCACAGGAAGCAAAGGAATAAATTGCTGAGCCTGTGGCGATGGTCTGAATCAAATTCATGAAGGTGGGACTGGCTTGGATGGGGATTCAGGTCAGCATGAAGCAGTTGGGCCGAAGGGCCTGTTTCCCACTGTGTAAACCTGTGACTTACCTCTGTCCCTGTCACTCACCCTCTCTCCCAACTCCACTCCCACCCCACCCCCCACCTGGGGATCCCAGCTTTCTCTACGAACCCCCGTCCCACTCCTCTGTTACCTGGGGATCCCGGCTGCCTGAGCGACCTCCTCCCCCTCGCCACCCACCTCCCCAGACTGGAGTGGGGGGCAGGGTGGCCTGTCGGAGAACTGCAGGCGGACGGCCAGCCAAAACCCCTGCCCCCGCCCTCGGCACCTCTGGCGGGTGGCCCCGTCGGGCAGGTGGGACCTGGTGGGGGAGGCTGGGGACAGGTCAGGGGTCGTCTGTGGGCCGGCAGGGTCCTGGTGCCAAGCCCCCTCCCGACACAGCACTGCGGGGCAGGAGACAAGGCCAAGGTACCCTGGGACCTGAAACGGAAAGGAGGGAAGGGGTGTTAGACTTCCTCTTCTCCGTTCCCTGACTCTGACAGAATGTTACACCTTCTCCTCCACTCGCCTTCATTCCTCCACCTTCAGTCCCCTCGCATTCTCCCTCCAGTTCTCCACCCTTAACTTCATACTGTCTTCACTCCCCTTAACACCTCTCCTGCCATCTCCTTCACCCCCTCCTGTTCTCCCCACCCCCTCCTTTCCTCTTTCCACCTCCCTTTCAGCCCCCCCAATCTGTTCCCCTTACTTCCACCCTCCCTGAACCACCCCTCGTGTTCTCCCCTGTCATTCCCTCCCCCACCACCTCTTCTACTCTGCTGCCTTTTATCCCCATTCTCTTCCGCCCTCCCCTGCCCTTAACCCCTCCCTTGTCTCCTCTTGTTTCCCTTCACCCCTTCCTACCCTCCATCCCCACCCTCATCCCTCTCCTGGTTCTCTCCCCCCCCCCAGACCTTCTTCACTCCCACCCTCTTTCTCTCTTTCCGCCCCTTACCTACCTGGACACTGTCTCCAGGGCGACAGGGGAGCCAGTCTGACCCCTGAACTCTGACCTCCAGGCCCCACAACCCGCTACACCGGTGCAGGTAGCAACGTCCGACTGCCTCTTGTCCTTGGGGTCCCTGCAGTGGGGCAGAGGCGGGGGTCAGTCTCCAGGGTCACATCCCCACCCCATCGTCCCTTTCTCCTCTGTCAAACAATTCTCTGAGTGTGAGGGTTCCTCCCTAACCTCCCCCCGCACCCCTCTACCTCCCCCACCCCCACTCTCACCCTTCCTTTGATCTTCTCCATCCAATCCGGTGGAAACCGGGTCAGTTCATAGCCCCGGTTCCTGCTCAGAGGTGGGCAGGGGTTTGGGAGGGTAGGGGAGGCCCCAGACACTCACCGCTCGGCTGAGATTGGACAAGAAGCAGCGGCTGTCGACACCATAGATCTCACCGGCATTGACCTCCCCCTCACTGCCCGCATTCTCCGCCTTCCAGCACTCACTCTGCAAAGGGAGAGAGACCACGTCAGCTCCCGCTGCTGCCCCGTCTTCCCCCCTCCAAACCTCCCTCTCCCCCCTCACTCCCTGTTTTCTCCTCCCCCTCTTCTCGCACAACTGCACGGGGAGTGTGAGGAGGAAGAGAAGGAGCACTGTTAGGGGTGTTGCTGTGGGGATGGCAATGAGGAGCCAATCAGGAGTGAGATGGGTTGACTGGATGAGCGGTGTCACAACTACTCAGAAAGTTAGATCGAGGAGCTGATTGTGGACTTCAGTTAGGGGGAGTCGGGAGGGGTGAGCAGCTTCCAGTTCCTGGGTATCAGCGTCTCAGAGGATCTGTCCAGGAGCTCGATACATTGATGATAATCATGAAGAAAGCATACCTCATTAGGAATTTGAGGAGACGTGGTACGGTATGTCACCAAAGACTCCAGCAAATTTCTGCAGGAGTGTCTCATGCGTTGTGTCTGGCTGCATCACTGCCTGGCATGCAGGCTACAATGCAGAGGGTCACAAGAGGCCACAGAGTGCTGCAGACTTGGCCAACTCCATCGAGGGGCACGGCCCTCCCCGCCATCGAGGACATCCTCAAAACTCCGAGCAACACACGCAAAATGCTGTACAAACTCAGCAGGTCATGGAGGTGACTAAACTGTCGACGTTTCGGGCTGAGACCTTTCTTCAGGACTGAGAAGGAAGGAAGAAGACGGAGCCTCGAGGAGGCAGCATCCATCGCTGAGGACGCTCAGCTTCCGGGACGCTCCCTCCGTTCATTGCATCCACGAGGCAGGAGGTACACTTCTCCTCCCTCATCGGGCTAATGAATAAACCTGAAAATCCCTGACACTACCTCCAACTGCATCTCCCTCTCTCCCTCTCTCCCTCTCCCCCTCTCCCTCCCTCCTCCTCCTCCTCCTCCTCCTCCCACCCCCCCGCTATAGTTACATTTATTTTGTCACTGTGTTAATTTATGTTAATTAGTGTTTGCAATATTAATGCACATTTTTCGTGACATTGGTCCCCTGGGTAAGTGTGCCTCTGATAATCACTAGACTATGGGACAGCACGGTAGTGTAGTGGTTAGCACAACACTGTACAGTACCAGCGACCCAGGTTCAATTCCCACCGTTGCCTGTATGTTCTCCCCGTGACCACCTGCATTCAAAGATGTACCAGTTAGCAGGTTAATTGGTCATTGTAAATTGTCCCTTGATTAGGCTAGGGCTCAATCGGGGGACTGGTGGACAGCAGAGAGCACAACTCTGAAATTCTTCAAAGGGCCGTTTCTGCACAAAAGCTCAATAAATACATAATAAAAGTGCAGGAAGTGGCCTTTTAGCCCACAGTGTAGTATCAGCTCATTAAAATAATCCCTTCTGTCATTATCTGTCTCCCTCCTTTCTCTGTTCATGCATGTGTCTGTCTAACAGCCTCTATCGTATCTGCCTCTACCACCACCAGGTAGTACTCGCCAGGTACCACTACTCGCTGTGTAAACACTTGCCCCACTCATCACCTTGACACTTACCCCCCTCAGCTTAAATGGATGCCCTCTGGTATTCGGTATTTCCACTCTGCAGAGGTCAGCAGTCTATTCACATTTCCCCTCAGCTTCTCCCGCTCAATAGGAATCAATCCAACCTCGTCCAGCCTCTCTTCATAGCTCATGCCCTCCACTCCAGGCAGCATTTGATGACCCTCTCCAAAGCCCCCCCAACACACTTCCTGTGAAGGGCAACTAGAACTGAAGGTGTGGCCTGAACAGGGTTTTCTATAGCTGTATTCTCAAATTCAGCTCATTCAACATGACCTTCAGCAGTGAGAGAGAGGGAAGGAGATTGCTGTGGGAGGTGCGGTGAAGAGGGAGGGAGTGATGGAGAAGGGAAGGAGGGATTGAGTGGGAGTGATGGGGGGAGGGAAGGAGAGGAGCACTGGTCCCCATTCAGTCGTTAACTCCCTACCCTGTTGGCCAGAGGTTTGTAGATCCGACACCCATCGAGGAGGTCGTCCGTGAGACAGGAGGCCTTGTCCAAGTGCAGGTAGTGGCAGCCCAGTCCGCTAAGGTAGATGTTGTACAGTGTCATTCACACACAGGACCCCAAAGCTTCCCCTTTACTCCCACCATCTGCACTCTGGACATGACAGGACCGCCTTCCTCCCCGTTCCCTGACACCATTTGCTTTCCCACCCCTTCCCCTACACACCAACCAATTACACTCCCAGTGGACCCCAACACACCCACTAATTACACTCCCAATGGACCTCACCCATTCCCCTACACACCCACCAATTACACTCCCAATGGACCCCAACACACCCACCAATTACACTCCCAATGGACCCTGACACACCCACCAATTACACTCCCAATGGACCCCACCCCTTCCCTAACCCACCCACCAATTACATTCCCAATGGACCCCAACACACCCACCAATTACACTCCCAATGGACCCCAACCCACCCACCAATTACACTCCCAATGGATCCCAACACACCCACCAATTACACTCCCAATGGACCCCGACACACCCACCAATTACACTCCCACTGGACCCCAACACATCCACCAATTACACTCCCAATGGACCCCACCGCTTCCTCAACCCACCCACCAATTACATTCCCAATGGACCCCAACACACCCACCAATTACACTCCCAATAGACCCCAACACACCAAACAATTACACTCCCAATGGATCCCACCTTTCCCTTACACTCCCAATGGACCCCTCCTATTCACTCCTACTGTCCACACTCCCAATGGGACCCCACCCTTTCCCATTCACTCCCACCGTCCACACTCCCAATGGACCTCACCCCTTCCCATTCACTCCCACTGTCCACATTCCCAATGGACCCCATCCCTTCCCATTCACTCCCACTATCCACACTCCCAATGGGACCCACCTCTTCCCATTCACTCCCACTATCCACACTCCCAATGGGACCCACCCCTTCCCATTCACTCCCACTATCCACACTCCCAATGGGACCCCACCCCTTCCCATTCACTCCCACTATCCACACTCCCAATGGGACCCACCCCTTCCCATTCACTCCCACTATCCACACTCCCAATGGGACCCACCCCTTCCCATTCACTCCCAGTATCCACACTCCCAATGGGACCCACCTCTTCCCATTCACTCCCACTATCCACACTCCCAATGGGACCCACCCCTTCCCATTCACTCCCACTATCCACACTCCCAATGGAACCCCACCCCTTCCCATTCACTCCCACTATCCACACTCCCAATGGGACCCACCCCTTCCCATTCACTCCCACCGTCCACACTCCCAATGGGACCCACCTCCCACCGTCCACACTCCCAATGGGACCCACCCCTTCCCATTCACTCCCACCGTCCACACTCCCAATGGACCCCATTCACTCCCACCGTCCACACTCCTAATGGACCCCATCCCTTCCCATTCACTCCCACTATCCACACTCCCAATGGACCCCATCCCTTTCCATTCACTCCCACTGTCCACACTCCCAATGGGACCCACCCCTTCCCATTCACTCCCACTGTCCACACTCCCAATGGGACCCACCTCCCACCGTCCACACTCCCAATGGGACCCACCCCTTCCCATTCACTCCCACTGTCCACACTCCCAATGGGACCCACCCCTTCCCATTCACTCCCACCGTCCACACTCCCAATGGGACCCACCCCTTCCCATTCACTCCCACCGTCCACACTCCCAATGGGACCCACCTCCCACCGTCCACACTCCCAATGGGACCCACCCCTTCCCATTCACTCCCACTGTCCACACTCCCAATGGGACCCACCCCTTCCCATTCACTCCCACCGTCCACACTCCCAATGGGACCCACCCCTTCCCATTCACTCCCACCGTCCACACTCCCAATGGGACCCACCCCTTCCCATTCACTCCCACTGTCCACATTCCCAATGGACCCCATCCCTTCCCATTCACTCCCACTATCCACACTCCCAATGGGACCCACCCCTTCCCATTCACTCCCACCGTCCACACTCCCAATGGGACCCACCCCTTCCCATTCACTCCCACTATCCACACTCCCAATGGGACCCCACCCCTTCCCATTCACTCCCACTATCCACACTCCCAATGGGACCCACCCCTTCCCATTCACTCCCACTATCCACACTCCCAATGGGACCCACCCCTTCCCATTCACTCCCACTATCCACACTCCCAATGGGACCCACCCCTTCCCATTCACTCCCACCGTCCACACTCCCAATGGGACCCACCTCCCACCGTCCACACTCCCAATGGGACCCACCCCTTCCCATTCACTCCCACTGTCCACACTCCCAATGGGACCCACCCCTTCCCATTCACTCCCACCGTCCACACTCCCAATGGGACCCACCCCTTCCCATTCACTCCCACCGTCCACACTCCCAATGGACCCCATCCCTTCCCATTCACTCCCACCGTCCACACTCCTAATGGACCCCATCCCTTCCCATTCACTCCCACTATCCACACTCCCAATGGACCCCATCCCTTTCCATTCACTCCCACTGTCCACACTCCCAATGGGACCCACCCCTTCCCATTCACTCCCACTGTCCACACTCCCAATGGGACCCACCTCCCACCGTCCACACTCCCAATGGGACCCACCCCTTCCCATTCACTCCCACCGTCCACACTCCCAATGGGACCCACCCCTTCCCATTCACTCCCACCGTCCACACTCCCAATGGGACCCACCTCCCACCGTCCACACTCCCAATGGGACCCACCCCTTCCCATTCACTCCCACTGTCCACACTCCCAATGGGACCCACCCCTTCCCATTCACTCCCACCGTCCACACTCACAATGGGACCCACCCCTTCCCATTCCCTCCCACCGTCCACACTCCCAATGGGACCCACCCCTTCCCATTCACTCCCACCGTCCACACTCCCAATGGGACCCACCCCTTCCCATTCACTCCCACCGTCCACACTCCCAATGGGACCCACCCCTTCCCATTCACTCCCACTGTCCACACTCCCAATGGGACCCACCCCTTCCCATTCACTCCCACCGTCCACACTCCCAATGGGACCCACCCCTTCCCATTCACTCCCACCGTCCACACTCCCAATGGACCCACTCCAATGGGACCCACCCCTTCCCATTCACTCCCACCGTCCACACTCCCAATGGGACCCACCCCTTCCCATTCACTCCCACTGTCCACACTCCCAATGGGACCCACCCCTTCCCATTCACTCCCACTGTCCACACTCCCAATGGGACCCACCCCTTCCCATTCACTCCCACCGTCCAACTCCCAATGGGACCCACCCCTTCCCATTCACTCCCACTATCCACACTCCCAATGGGACCCACCCCTTCCCATTCACACCCACTGTCCACACTTCCAATGGGACTCACCCCTTCCCATTCACTCCCACCGTCCACACTCCCAATGGGACCCCCCCCTTCCCATTCACTCCCACTATCCACACTCCCAATGGGACCCACCCCTTCCCATTCACTCCCACCGTCCACACTCCCAATGGGACCCACCCCTTCCCATTCACTCCCACCGTCCACACTCCCAATGGGACCCACCCCTTCCCATTCACTCCCACCGTCCACACTCCCAATGGGACCCACCCCTTCCCATTCACTCCCACCGTCCACACTCCCAATGGGACCCACCCCTTCCCATTCACTCCCACCGTCCACACTCCCAATGGGACCCACCTCTTCCCATTCACTCCCACTATCCACACTCCCAATGGGACCCACCCCTTCCCATTCACTCCCGGCACATCCATACCTGCCGGTACAGAAATATTCTGAGGAATTTTCGTGACAAGTTTCAGTGAGACCAAAATTCTCACCCCGACCTGTTGGATTGAATAGGAATACAAGGGATTCAAGGAAGTGTTAATTACAAGATAAACACATACCAATCCTCATAGAGGGATCAGAAGTGGAGAGAGTGAGCAGCTTCAATTTCCTGGGTGTCAAGATCTCTGAGGATCTAACCTGACCCCAACATATTGATGCAGTTATAAAGAAGGCAAGATAGCAGCTATACTTCATGAGGAGTTTGAAGAGATTTGGTATTTCAACAAATACACTCAGAAACTTCTATAGATGTACTGTGGAGAGCATTCTGACAGGCTGCATCACTGTCTGGTATGGAGGGGCTACTGCACAGGACCGGAAGAAGCTGCAGAAGGTTGTAAATCTAGTCGGCTCCATCTTGGGCACTAGCCTACAAAGTACCCAGGACATCTTCAGGGAATGGCGTCTGAGAAAGGCAGTGTCCATTATTAAGGACCTCCAGCACCCAGGGCATGCCCTTTTCTCACTGTTACCATCAGGCAGGAGGTACAGAAGCCTGAAGGCACACACTCAGCGATTCAGGAACAGCTTCTTCCCCTCTGCCATCCGATTCCTAAACGGACACTGAATCCTTGGACACTACCTCACTTTTTTTTAATATACAGTATTTCTGATTTTTGCACATTTTTAATCTATTGAATATGGTAATTAATTTACTTATGTTTTCTGTCTTCTAGATTATGTATTGCTGCTGCTAATTTAACAAATTTCACGTCAGATGCCGGGGATAATAAACCTGATTCTGATTCTGAACTTTTCCCACATGCACAGTTCCCTTGGGTCAGACCCAAACCAGGAGCACCACACACAGTTCCCACCTCTGTATCACTGGCAGTTCCTATCTCCTTATTCCCTGGGTCAGGCCCACACTGGTAACACCGTGCACAGTTCCCTCTCCCCATGCCTGGATGAAATCTGCCAAACCCCCTCACACACTCTCTTTCTGTCTCTCAGCCCCTCTGCTCTCACTCACCTTGGCCCCAGACCAGGGGCTGACTGCCTTGATATAGGACCCGGTACCATCCCGTGTCAGCCATGGCTCCCAGCGTGACTGGGTCGATGAAGGTGTGCCGTGCTGCGCCCAGTGCCGCCGTCATGATGGATCCCTGCAGAACGCGGGATTCCCAGTGGGAGGAGGGCAACCCTGCCTGTAACTGGAGCAGGAAATGGGGAGTGTCACAATCTGTGGTATACCGGTGGTGGGGGGGGGGGTTGGGGAGGGGAAGTGTGAGACACAGAGGGAGGGCGAACAAGGGACAGAGAAAGTGATGAGGGAGAACGAGTGGGGAGGAGGGATCGGGAGGAAGAGAGAGATAATGGAAGAGAAAGGGAGAAAGATGGAGAGAGCAGGAAGGAGGGAGGAGATGGGGTAACGAGGAGGGAAGGGAGGTGACAGTAGGAATGAGGAGAGAGGGATAAGAAGCAGAGGGAGGGAGAGAGTGAGAAGGAAGGAGATGAAAAGGGAGTCACAGAGTCATAGAACACAACACAGAAACAGACCCTTTGGCCCATCTTATCCGAGCTGAACCATTAAGCAGCCTAGTCCCATTGACATGTCCCCGGACCGTACCCTCCCACCCCCCATGTACTCGGACTGTACCCTCCCACCCCCCCCATGTACCCGGACCGTACCCTCCCACCCATGTACCCGGACCGTACCCTCCCACCCCCCATGTACCCGGACCGTACCCTCCCACCCATGTACCCAGACCGTACCCTCCCACCACCCATGTACCCGGACCGTACCCTCCCACCCATGTACCCAGACCGTACCCTCCCACCCGTGTACCTATCCAATCTTTTCTTAAAGGTCGACATCAAGCTTGCCTGCACCACTTGCACTGGCCAACTCATTCCGCCCTCTGAGTGAAGAAGTTTCCCCATCATCTTCCCCTTAAACTCTTCACTCTTCACCTTTAATCCATGACCTCTAGTTGAACTCTCACTCAATCTCAGTGGAAAACTCGTACTTGCATTGACCTTATCGATACTGCTCATAATCAAATCTCCTCTCGATCTTCTCTGTTCCAAGGAATAAAGTCCTACCCTATTCAATCTTTCCTTCCCTTCAGACCTGGCAGCATCTTTGTAATTTTTCTCCACACTCTTTCAATTTCGTTCACATCTTTTCTGAAGGGCAGATGTCTGTAAGACTCACCCAGTTCTCGAGGGGTCCGCCGAGCGACGAGGACGTGTGGAAATGCCGCCGCATCTGAGCCACGACGTTCGGGGTGAAGATCCTGACAGTACCGCGGTCCGTGTTGGTGACAGAGCCGCGCGGAGAGCAGTGGGGGGAGGCTGTGGGAAGCAGGTGGACTGCATCAGGTACACCCCGAGAGGGCTTGTCCCCAGTCACACCATCGGTTTCTACACCCGCCTTGTCTCCATGACCTCTCTCCCCAATTCTGTGACCTCCTCCCTCCCCTAGACTGGTCCTCATCTCCATGACCTCCTCCCTCCCCTACACCCCTCGCCTCCCTCCTACCCTTACATCTTTCCCTGACTCCATGAACCCCTCCCTCCCCTACACCCTTGCTCCATTTCTGTGACCCTCTTCCTCCCCTACACCACCCCCCAGTTTTGAAGACCTCCCTCCCCTAAGCCCCTTGCCATCTCTGTGTCCTCCTCCCTCCTTCCCCTTCACCTTTGCCCCATCTCAGTGACACCCTCCCTCCTCTATGCCACTCCCCAACTCTGTGACCCTCTTCCTCCCTGTTTCCATGATGCCCTCCCTCCCCACGCCCCTCACCATATTAGTGAGGCCCTCCCTCTTCTACATCCCCGCCCCCATCTCTGTGACACCCTTCCTTCCCATTTCCAGGACACATTCCTTTCCCCATGACCCTCCCACCTCCGCAGCCCCCTCCCTGCCCTCTCCCCCTACCCCATCTGTACCCAGGACGGGGGTTCTACCTACGGTCAGTGGTCAGTGAGCACTCCAACCAGCTGTTGAACAGGTCCTTGGAGAACCCTAATGCATGGAAGAGCTCGTGGATGGTTGTCTGGAAGAGAGAAAGGGAAGTCCTGTCAGGGGAGAGGGGATCAGAGCAGGGCGGGGACTGAGGACTGGACTCGGCCCCAGGGAGTCACAGAGTGACACAGCAGGCAAACAGGCCCTTCGGCCCAATTGGTCCCTGCTAACCCAAACCGTACCTAAGCCAGTCTGCTCTGCCTGTGTTGGGTCCGTATTCCTCTGAACCTCTCCCGTCCCTGTACCTTTTAAATGATGTTAATGTACCTGTCTCGGCCACTTCCTCTGGTGGCTTGTTCCACATACGGACCACCCTCTGGGTGCAAGAAGAGCCTTCAGATCAACGATTAACCGAGTCCACACCAAGGTGAAGTGGTACCAGAGCTGTGTTCTCTCCACACTCTTGTACGGGTCAGAATGCTGGAGCGTGATGGAGAATGACCTTGTCAAGCTGTCGTCATTCCACACCACGAGCCTCCGGAAGATCCTCCATCTTTTCTGGCCAAGAAAGATCTCCAACCACGCCCTACTCCCTCAGTGTCACCGAGAGGACATGGCCACAATCATCGTAAAGAAACATTAAAGATGGATTAGGCACAGAGATGAGAAGACAGGCCAACTTCATCATCAGGGCAGTACTTCACTGGATTCCCTGAGGGACAGAGGAAATACAGGAGACCAAAGACATCTTGGTACCATACCGTAGAGGCAGAAATGAGGACCCTGGGCCACACCTGGGGCATAATATGGCCGAGGACAGACAGAGATGGAGGACCTCCATTGCTGCCCTAAATGCCAGCAGTGTAACAGGCAGTAAGTAACTCACTCTGGGTCCCTTTTAAATCTTTCCCCTCTCACCCTATATCTATGCCCACTCATTTTGGACTCCCCTACCCTGGGGAAAAGACTTGTCACTGTCCACCTTACCTACACCTCTCATCACAGAACACATTCCCTATCATGTCATCTCTCACTCTCCTACGTCAAGGGAGTAAAGACCTAGTCTGGCCAACCTGGCAACATCCTTGTAAATCTTCTCTGCACTCTCTCCAGCTCAGGTGCGATCCCAGTCTCCACCACCCAATCCCGACGAGGTGACCGTCCCCACCTTATTTCTCAGTCCCACCACTGGCTGATCCCTCAGCAGTTTCTTCTTGGACCTGGGCTGTGACGTTCTCCTGAACCAGGAATGCAACCTCCCCAGCCCTCTTTCCTCCACCCCTATCCCGTGAAGAGTGTGAAATGATTTACTTCGGAAGGTCGGGTTTGAAGGCAGAGAACGGGAGCGTGGAGAAACAGAGGGATTGTAGGGTCCAAGTCCATAGATTCCCTCAAAGTTGCCGCGCAGGCTGACAGGGTGGTTAAGAAGGCTTATCACGTGTTGGCCGGGGGAATGAATTCGAGAGCCCTGGGGCAATGATGCAGCTCCACAAAACCCTGGTCAGACACCCAGCAGTGCAGGCTTGGTCTTCCTAAAGTCCACCACCATCTCCTTTGTCTTACCAATGTTGAGCTGCAGATGATTCAGCTTGCACCATCTGACAAAGAGGGCATTGCCTGTACACTGGGGGCTTTTGATGAAGGGATATGGAGAGAAAGCAGGAACGGGGGACTGATTGTGGATGATCAGCCATGATCACAGTGAATGGTGGTGCTGGCTCGAAGGGCTGAATGGCCTACTCCTGCACCTATTGTCTATTGTCTATTGATACTTACATGCTGGCCCCAGGACACCTTCTCTGATATGTTTTTTTATAGGCATCTGTTAGTCTCGTGACACCATGGATTTGCGCCTTGGAAGGCTTCCAGGGCGCAGGCCTGGGCAAGGTTGTTTGGAAGACCGGCAGTTGACCATGCTGCAAGTCTCCCCTCTCCACAACACCAATGTTGTCCAAGGGAAGGGCATTAGGACCCATACAGCTTGGCACCAGTGTCATCGCAGAGCGATGTGTGGTTAAGTGCCTTGCTCAAAGACACAACAGGTTGCCTCAGCTGGGGCTCGTACTCACGACCTTCAGATCACTAGACGAACACCTTAACCACTTGGCCACGCGCCAACACGATACGTTAACTCCAAGGGATTTAAAGTTACCGACCGACCCCGCTCTCAACTTTCAGGCCCCTGTCATAGGGTCCTGTCTGCCTTCCTCCCCACTGGGACTCAGAGGTGGTGTGGGTGCCACTGAAGGGCATTTGATATCTCTGGGCCTGAACTCAGTGGAGGGGGATCTCAGCGAAACCTCCCAGATACTGAAAGGCCTGGGTAGAGTGGACGGGGAGAATATGTCTCCATCGGGAGGGTCCCTGATCCGAGGGCACAGCCTCAGAATGAAGGGACGTCCCTTTAGAACAGAGATGAGGAGGAATTTCTTCAGCCATACAGTGGTGAATCTGCGGAATCCATCGACACGAAGACGGCTGTGGAAACCAGGACATTAAGGAAGGGTTGATTGGTGAGGAGGTTAAGGGCTACGGGGAGAAGGTAGGAGAATGGTGTTTTTAAAATATCCACTATTATTGAATGATAGAGCAGACTGTACAGGCCCAATTCTCCTCGTACATCTTACGGCCTTCTCCTGAGCAGTTACTCACAGCCCACTATCCCATCCCAGACAGTAGCCAAGATGGTGAACTACTCTCCAGAGGGAACTCTGCTCCCTCCGTCCTGCTCTTTGACCTCCCCCGGTGGTCATGCAATGGCCCCCAGCGTGAAACCCCAGCCTGCAATGCCCCCGCCTTCCCTGAGCTTCCTGCGCGCCCAGCCCCGGGTCCCCGACCCAGTCAGACAGGGTCTTCGGCCAGCCACACTTCCCACAGGCGCAGTCCGCCTGCCCTCACTCATGGTGCTGACACCGAGCGGGTCCCCAGGCCAGGACTTCGCCGGCAGGCTGTCCTGGCCCAGGCCACTAGCACACCACGGCCCAGAGAATTCGGCGCCTCGCACGCTCAGGAGGTTGAAGAACTTCGCCAGTCCCCGTCAACCCCCTCCAAATTTAATCAATACCCAACAGAATGATCGGGATGCATCCCGGCCTGGTCCGGCAACTGCTGTGTCCGTGACCGCACGAAACCGCAGAGTTGTAGACGTCACTGAACCAGCCTCCCCTCCACGGACTCTGACTACACTTCCAGCTACCCTGATAAAGCACTCAGCACAATTTCCACCACATCAACCCCACACCTCCTCTCCTCTCCCCTGTCCCATCAGGCAGCAGATACAGAAGCCTGAAAGCTCGTACCACCAGGCAAAGGACAGTTTCCACCCCGCTGTTATAGGCCATTAAAGTTCCTCTTGTACGAAAGGATGGCCCCATGACTTCATAATCTTCCTCTTTATGGCCTTGCACCTTATCCTTTGCCTGCACTGCACTCTTTTTCTGTGACTGTGACACTTTACTCTGCATTCTGTTACTGTTTTCACAGTGCACTGTGTAACGATCTGATCAGTGTGAACGATACGCAAGACAGGCTTCTCACTGTATCTCGGTACACGTGACGATAATACACCAATGAGAACTGGGGGGGGCGAGGGGGTAGTCTCTGACCCTCTCCCAGTGCGAGCCGACCCCTCCGCGAGCATGGGTCAGAGGTCACGCTCCCCGAAACTCCCGCAGCACGCCCGGGTCAGAGGTCCCGCTCCCCACCAGGGGCCAAGGGTCAGAGGTCGTGCTTCCTGACCAGCTGCGAGCGCGGGTCAGCGGTCACCTACCAGCTTGGTGCGCTCGTGGTCGAAGTTGTTTCCACGGAGACGGGCGTGGCAGAAGGTGACGGACCCGGCGATGGGTCGGCCCACCTGGTCCACCTTGCAGTAGGAGGCGTAGGCGATGACCGAGGGCTGTGGGTTGGGGAAGCAAGGGAGAGGGGTCAGAGCTTGATATCTTCTCACCCCTGACCCCTGGCATCTCCTAACCCTTGCCACCTCAACCCTAAACCCCTGGTATCTCCTCATTATGATTCCTGGCCCTGGTACCTCCTCCTTCTGAACTCTGACCCAGGCAGTTCCTCACCCAACCTCTGAACCCTGTCTCCTCCTCACCCACGTCCCCCAGCATCTTCTCTCTCTAACCCATCACTCATGACCCCAGCACCTCCTCACCCCAACTTCTGACTCCTGGCATCTAGCACCTCCTCACCTGCCCACAACAGCAGTTGACCTCTGACACCTGACATCTCCTCAACCTTATCTGCTGACGTCCCTTAACTCCTGAACCTCCTCACCTTCTGCCTCCCCTGGCCCCTGGTCACCTCTGACTCTGCCAATCTTCCCATGACTCCACCCATCTCCCCTAACTCCACCCACACCCCCTGATTCCACCCATCTCCCATGACTCCACCCACCTGCCCTGACTCCACCCATCTCCCATGACTCCACCCATCTCCCATGACTCCACCCACACACCCTGACTCCGCCCACCTCCCTTGACCCCACCCACTTCCCCTGACCCCGCCCACCTGCCCTGACTCCACACACACACCCTGACTCCGCCCACCTCCCCTGACCCCACCCACCTCCCCTGACCCCGCCCACCTGCCCTGACTCCACACACACACCCTGACCCCGCCCACATGGCCTGACTCCACCCACCTCCCCTGACTCCACCCACCTGCCCTGACCCCGCCCACCTGGCCTGACTCCACCCACCTCCCTCCGACATTTCCGTGTGTCGGCGGCCTTGACGTAGAGGATGAAGTCAGCACCGGGAACTCCCGTTCCGTCCTCCCGCAGGACCACTGGCTCCTTGCCCTCCGCCGTCCACACCCCGAATCCAGACAGGTGCTCATCCGGGATCTGCACCAGACACAGACACTCAGCCGTCCAGACTGGGCACCGCTGTGCTCCCGCACTGACCCGGGTGATAGACAGACAGGCACCAAGCCAGACCGAGGGAGGGACGGGGAGACAGACACCAACCCTATCCCGAGCCAGACGCACACCCATTCACCGACCCCAGACCCCAGACCCCAGCTCAGGAGCTGACACAGACACAGACCAGGACTGCACAGAGACACACAGACACAGACGGTCTCTCACCACCACATCTAGACACCTCTCCACTTGGTAGTTAGCATTGACCTGGCCACACCTGTAAATACCAGAGAGGGGCCGTCAGTGGTAGGTACCCCATCCTCGGTGGAGGGGAGAGGGGTAGGCAGGAAGGGTATGGAGGGAGGGAGGGAGGAGGAGGGTATGGAGAGGTGAGTATACATGTGAAGGAAGAGGAGGGCTGAGTGGGGAAAGGGAGGAGGGAGTGAGGATGGGTGTGGAGGAGGGAATGAGGGGGTTGAGGATAGGTGCAGAAGGAGGAGGGTTGAGGCTGTGTGTGGAGGAGGGGGGATGGATGTGCAGGGAGGAGAGAGTGAGGAGGGTTGATGATGGATGTGGAGGTGGATGGAGGGAGTGAGGAGGGTTGAGGATGGGTGCAGAGGGAAGAGAAAGTGAGGAGGGTTGACAATGGGTATGGAGGTGGATGGAGGGAGTGAGGATGGGTGTAGATGAAGGAATGAGGAAGATTGAAGATGGATGCAGAGGGAAGAGGAAGTGAGGAGGGTTAAGGATGGGTACGGAGGGAGGGGGGATGAGAGTGAGGAGGAGGGAGTGAGAAAGAGGGATTAGGGAAGAGGGAGGAGGATTGAGGAGTTGGCACTGCGGGACAGGACAATGGGAGAACAGTCGGAGTTACTTGTTGAAGTTCGGTAGCGACTGGTTCCTCCAGACGGACTTGCAGTAGGCCTCCGGGTCCCGGGACAGCAGGAGAGGGTCCACCACCGGAATCACTGCGGGAGAGGGGGGAGGAGGACTGTAACATGGGCACAGGTACCGGGCAGGCTGTGTTACAGACACAGGCACAGCCAGGGGTACAGGCGGGTGGCCGGACAGACACGAGCAGACAGACCGGAGGTATGAGTAGATGTGTAGGCAGACGTACAGACGGGCAGAAAGGGAGATACAGGCGATAAGACAGGAAAGCTACAGGCAGATGGGTGTGGTAGAAGTGGTTGTGCGGGCAGGGGTACAGGGAAATACAGGCAGGCAGGTGGGGAGAGACAGCTGGACAGACAGGGTAAGACAGGTGGAAGTACCATGAGCGACTGCCGGATGGACTGGGAGAGACAGGTAGACAGATGGGGAGACAGGCGGACAGGCTGGAAAGCACAAGCGGAGGTACTGGGAGTGACAGGCAGACAGACAAGCAGATGTGCTGGCGGGCAGAGAGGGTGACAGGCACATTTACAGGTGCATGATGGGGGAGGGAAAGGCAGATGGACAGGACAGAGAGAGGTTGGGTGGACAGAGGGACACAGGCAAATAAACGCATTTAGGCAGGGATACAGGTAGATGTACAGACAGACATACAAGTGGGTGAATGGGGACACATGGCAGGCAGATGAGGAGGTACAAACGGATGGTGGGGGATACAGGCGGAAACAGTGGCAGTGGGTGGGTGAGGGATACAGCGGGACGGGCAGGCACACGTACGGGGGTACAGGTGAATGCACAGGCAAATAAGCGTGGTTTATAGATGTAGACAGAAATACAGGCTGACAGACAACGGATACAGGCAGGCGTGTGGGTTGTTTCATAGTTAGACAGACACGTGGGCAGATTACAGGCAGACAGGAGAACGATACAGGTGGATGTACAGGCAGACTACAGGCGCCGGCTCTCACCTGCCAGCAGCTCTGCGATGCGACCGATCGCCTCCTGCACCGAGGCGTTGAGGTGCTGCCTCTCCTCCGGCCTCAGGACCATCTCAGGCACGCTGGTGTAGAAGGCAGAGATGCGAATGGGGCGGGGGCTGGGCAAGGACCTCCCAGACGCCCTCGCCCCTCGGTAGCGGACAGCCGTTGCCCCGGTAATCCTCCGCTGGACCTGGTCGTGGATACACCCCCCCAGGCAGCCCAGCGCCAGGGCCAGCAGGAGGCCCAGCTGTCCCAGAATTGCCCTGTGCGTCATCCTGTGGGGTGGAGAGGAGGGGGAGCTGGGTGAACTAGTAGTGGATCCTCCCCTCCTGCCTTGCCTCAGACCCTCCCCTCGGTCACCGGCTGCCCATGGGCTCTGGCTAAACAGGGATGTCTGACCTCTTGTCTTGTGGACGTCATGAAAGAGGAACAAGAGAGTGAGCCCCACGGTGAGGTCCCGTGTCCGACTCCCTGCCCACACCGGAGGTACAGACCCGTGGAGACGCTGTTCCTGACCTTCCCTCCACCTTGCAATGGGGCGCAGGGTTACACAGCACAAAATCAGGCCCCTTGGCCCAAATGACAACAATCCCTATCTTCCTGCATCTGATCCATATCCCTCTAAGCCTTTCCTGTCCAAGTATCTTTAAAATGTTCCGATATACCTGCCTTAACCACTTCCTCTGGCAGCTCGTTCCATGCAGGGTCCACCCCACAGAGAGAAAAAGTTTCCTGTTAAATCTCTCTCCCCTGAACTTAAACCTGTGACACTCCTGTTCCTGATTCCCAGCCCCGGGGGAAAGGACCGTGCACGTTCACCCTATCTGTGCCCCTCATGGTTCTATACACCTCTATTCAGTCAGCCCTCGGGCTCCCACACTCCAAGGAATAAAGTCCCAACCCGCCTAGCTCTCTCCATAACTCAGTCCCTCCAGTCCCAGCAACATCCCTGTAAATTTGATCTGCTCCCTTTCCAGCTTAATGCCGTCTTTCCTACAGCAGGGCGACCAGAACTGGACACAATTCTCCAAGTGCGGTCTCATCGACGTCTTGTACAACTGCAAGATGTCGTCCCAGCTCCTGTACTCAAGTGTCCTGACTGATGAGGGCTCACGTGCCAAGCACCTTCTTCACCGCCCTGTCCACGTGAAACCCCGCTTTAAGTGAACCATGTGCCCTGTACCCCTGGGTCCCTCTGTTCTATAACATCTCACAGGGCCCTGATGTTCACTGTGAAACTCCTGTCCTGGTGTGACTTCCCAAAATACACCTCCCCTCATCTCCAGTCCCTACAAAGACTCTATGAGAACAGCCGAGAGGATCACAGGGGTCTCCCTACCATCCACCAGGGACAGTTATCAGGAGCTCTGCATACGCAGGGTCCTTAGTATTATCAAGGATCCCACCCATCCATCCAGCATCCTCTTTGACTTTCTCCCATCAGGCAGGAGACTCCGATGCATAAAACAAGAACGGTCAGGAAGGGAAACAGTTTCCTCCCTCAGGCCATTAGGCTTCTGAACTCCCTGCTGCATCCCATTCAAAGTGTCACTGGTTAATCTATTCTGTACCTTACAGTATTTAAGTTATGCACTTTGTTTGTTCATCTGTTGACTTTATGCTTATTTTCCTAAGTTAATGTGTGTATGTGTACTACTGTAAATTACACCCTGGTCTGGAGAAACGTTGTCCCATTTGACGGTATTCATGTACGTAGCTAAATGACAATAAACTTGACATCTGACAAATGAAGCTAAGCTTTTCCTTTATCGATGAAGTTAAAGCTGGCCAACTGAATATAAGATTGGCCCGGTGATAGGAGGCAGTGGGGAGTCATTATTCACACCGGGGGCTTGTGACCGTTAGGGATCGATGCTGACCATTTGGATAAAGTTGTCAACATGGTTCGTAGGTTTGCAAGTCCAATGGGTTCTGGTTGATTGGGACATCGGTTAATTGGGGACAACTCTCAAAAAAACAAAAACTAAATCGAGAAAGTAGCCAGGATTCCCTCAGTTTATTTGGGACACTAGGCTGCTTAATTAGGGCAGGACACAATTGCCAAACAGTTTATGACTTGTGTTAGCCACGTGCACTTGTGTGGCCATCGGACACTACACTGTGATTAGAGTGAACAGTTTTAAAATAGCGTCAGTCGTGTGTGTTTGTGTTCAAAAAGTGGTGATTTTTGTCACTGATGGTCGGTGAGAAATGAGCAGTGAGAGAATTCAGAACCGTTTCACTCACTGCAGTTTCAAGCATTCTGGCTTAAAGATGCCAGAATTGACCAGGAGTGAAAATGAGACGATTGATCACAAAGAATTTGAAGGTATTGACAATCATCTTGAATGTTACAATGAAAATGAAGATTTGGAGGATGCAATTGTCAAAAGCATTGTATGAAGTCAGTCCACTATCTGCACCAGGTGTCTGAGCTGATTTTGTTAATTTACAGTCAATCAAAAGAACACAGCAGATGAATTCATCTGTCAATAGCTGTTAGAAATTAATACAAAGTTGTATAGTACTGTAGAGATATTGGTAGTATTCTTATTTGTTCTGAGTTTTGGGAAAGTTATTGGATGGTGCTCTAAGGACCGGATATGTGAATATTTGAAAAGACAGATTAGAGATGGTTGGCATGTCTTTGTGCTTTGTACCTTGTATCTAACCAATCTTATAGAGTTTTTCTGAGCATGTTACCAGGAATGGTGATGAAGGCAAGGCAGGGGATGTTGTCTACATAGACATCAGCAGGGCATTTGACAAGTTCCCGCATGGGAGGTTGGTCAAGAAAGCCCAGTCGCTTGGCATTCAGTGTTGATGGCAGATGGAATTTAAGGCAGACAGGTGTGAGGTGTGACTTTGGGAGGACCAGCCAAGGTAGATCTTACACAGTGAATGGTGGGGCACAGAGGAGTGTGGTAGAACAAAGGGATCTGGGATTACAGGTCCAGGGTTTGTTGAAAGTGGCATCACAGGTAGATAGGGTTGTAAAGAAAGCTTTTGGCACACTGGTCTTCATAAATCAATGTATTGAGTACAAGCAATGGGATTTTATGTTGAAGTTGTACGGTACAATTGTGAGGCCTAATTTGGAGTATTGTGCGCAGTTTTGGTCACCACCTACAAGAAAGATATAAATAAGATTGAAAGAATGCAGAAAAAAGTTTACAAGGGTGTTGCCTGGACTTGAGGACCTGAGTTGTAAGGAAAGATTGAAGCAGTTAGAGCTTTATTCCTTGGAATGTAGAAGACTGAGGGGAGATTTGATAGAGGTATACAAAAATATGAGGGGTGTAGACAGAATAAATGCAAGCAGGCTTTTTCCACAGAGGTTGGGTGAGACTAGAACTAGAGGTCATGGGTTAAGGGTGAAAGGTGAAAAATTTAAGGGGAACATGAGGGGCATCTTCTTCACTCGTGTGAGAGTGTGGAACGAGCTGCCAGCGCCAGTGGTGGATGCATTTTCAATTTCAACATTTAAGAGAAGTTTGGATAGGTACATGGATGGGAGGGGTCTGGTCCGGGTGCAGGTCGATGGGACTAGGCCATTTAAATGATCAGCACGGACCAGATGGGCTGAAGGGCCTGTTTCTGTGCTGTAGTTTCCTATGATTATTTAAATGCATAAGTTCTTAACTCGGTTAAACGGTAGTTTGTCTTTTTTATACACCTTAACTATTTCCATGAAACTTTGGTTAATTGGGACATCCACTTAACTGAGCCAAAATACACCAACCCAGATGTGTCCCAATGAACACCCACCGTAACACCAGCATTGCTGATGTGGTGGATGGGCAGTGAGGAAGGGTTTCTAAGGCTGTAACAGAATCCAGATCAACTGGAGGAAGTGGGTCAAGAAACAGCAGATGGGATTCAACCCAGACCCGGAAAACGCTGCCTCGAACGCCAGGTCGCTCTTCATCGACCGTGTCCGATCACCCCTCAGAAACCGGTGGGTGAGCTGTCCTTGCTGGGTCTCGGCACCTCTCCCCACAACTAGACTGTGGACTTGTTGGTAGAAAGTTCACAGTCAGTCTGTGTTGGCAGCAGCACCTCTAGCCCCATCACGCTGAGCACTGGTGCCCGCAGCCCGCTGCCAACGCACGACGGCACTGCTCGACCCAGTTCTGACCTGAACCAGCAAGTCCACTAATGACACAGCAGGGGCTGGCCTCATCAATGACGACGATGAGACGGCGTACAGAGAGGAGACAGAGCCTCCACGACTGGTAGACCCCTGCGATCACGGCAACTTGAGTCTTAACGTGGCCAAGGCCAAGGAGATGATTGGGGTCCTGGTCTTTAGGAAAGTGCAGGCTGACCATCCCTCACTGCCCACTGAGAGAGTTAGGAGCACCAAGTTCCTGGGAGTGCACTTAATAGATAACCTCACCAGGTCCCTCAACACCACCTCTTTGCTCAGGAAAGCAGAGCAGTGTCTCCACTTCCCGAGGAGATCGAGGTGAGTGAGGCTCCCCACCTCCCTGTTCTAACCAATTTTTACAGGAGCACCACTGACGGTGTCCTGACCGTCTGGTGTGGAAACTGCAAGACATCTGACTGCAGGTCCTCTACAAAGCACTGCAAGGGTCATCGGGGTCTCCCTTCCACCCATTAGAGGTATTTGTCAGGAGCACTGCCTACGCAGGGGACTTTAGTATTGTCAATGATCCCTCCCGTCCGTCCAACAATCTCTTTGACCCACTACCATCAGGCAGGAGGTTCCGTAACATTCAGACAAGCACTGTTAGGGTCAGAAACAGCTTCTTTCCCCGGGCCGTAAGACCACTGAACTCCCTGCCACCACTGAGGTCTCACCACATTAGAGGCACCAACTGCATTAAGCTGTTTCACTTTTTGACTCGTGTCGTAAATGCACCTTAATTATCTGCTAATTCATTTGTGGTAATGCTACTTTCTGCGTTGACGTTCTGCGCCGTGCACCTTTCATTTCGTTTAGGGGCATACACGTGCTGAACTAGAACTAGAAGCAAGTTAATAAGTTAAGCCAGGGCAGGGCTTCCACAGTGAATGGCAGGGCCCTGGGGAGCGTTGTGGAAAAGGGGGACACGTGGGGTACCGGCGCGCAGTTCCCCGAAAGTGGAGTCACAGGCGGTGAAGAGGGTGTATGGCACGTTGCCCTTCACCTCTCAGGGCACCGAGTACAGGAGCTGGGACGTTACATTGCAATTCTACAAGACGTTGGTGAGGCTGCATTTGGAGAATTTTTTGTTCGGTTTTGGTCGCCCTGCTGTAGGAAAGATGCCAGTGAGCTGGAAAGGGTGAAGAGGAGATTTATGAGGATTTTGCCCTCATCCTCCTCCTCTTGTTCCTTCTCCCTCCCCTCTCAATTTCTTTGCGTTCTCCCGCACCCTCCAGTTTACCGCTCTCTCTTTCCCTGCCACCTTCCTCGCACCTCTCTCTCACAACACGCTGGAGGAACTCAGCAGGTCGGGCAGCATCCGTGGAAACGATCAGTCAACGTTTCGGGCTGGAGCCCTTCGTCAGGACTGTAGAGGGAAGGGGCAGAGGCCCTATAAAGAAGGTGGGGGGAGGGTGGGAAGGAGAAGGCTGGTAGGTGCCAGGTGAAAAACCAGTAAGGGGAAAGATAAAGGGGTGGGGGAGAGGAAGCAGGGAGGGGATAGGCAGGAAAGGTGAAGAATGAATAGGGGAAAGTACAATGGGTAGTGGAAGGAGACGGAACCATGAGGGAGGTGATAGGCAGCTCGGGGAGGGAACAGAGTGACATAGGGATAGAGGACCATAACCCCTTTATCTTTTCCCTCACTGGTTTTTCATCTGGAACCTACCAGCCTTCCCACCCTCCCCCCACCTTCTTTATAGGGCCTCTGCCCCTTCCCTCTTCAGCCCTGACGAAGGGTTCCGTCCCGAAACGTTGACCGATCGTTTCCACGGATGCTGCCCGACCTGCTGAGTTCCTCCAGCGTGTTGTGAGCGTTGCTTTGACCCCGGCATCTGCAGAGTGTTTTGTGTTTACTTCTCTCTCTCCCCCCTCCCAGCACCTCTCTCTCACCCTCCTCTGCCCCCTCTGCCTCTCTCCCAGCACCTCTCTGTCCCCCCCTCTCTCTCTTTGCCCCCTTTTCTCTCCCTCTCCTTCCCCCTCCCCTTTTACTCACCTCACGCCCCAGCCTCCATCTCCTTCCCCCAGGTCCCAGGCTCTGCAGTCAGCTGGTAGAACCAGTTTAAGGAACAGTTCACACAAAGCCGTCCTTGTGGTGAGACAGAGAGAGAGGGGGGAGGTGACGGGACCTCCCACACGGACACATAGTCAGAGGGCGCGGGGCGGGCCTCCTGCACCACAGGTGCAAGGGCTGGGAGGGGCTTGGTGATGGGGAGGGATGAGATTACTCCCTTGTGACCCACTCCCAGGGATCTGTTATTTTGTATCTAACCCCCACCCAAACCCCTGGATCAGATCCCATTTTGTAATTCACTCCCAGGAATCTGTTATTCTGTACATAAATTCCCCAAATCTCTGGATCAGTTCCCAGCCTGTAACCCACTCCCGGGGATCTGTTATTCTATATTTAAACCCCCAAACCGCTGGATCAGATCCCAGATTGTAACCCACTCCCAGGGATCTGTTATTCTGTATATAAACCCCTAAACCCCTGGATCAGATCCCAGATTGTAACCCACTCCTAGGGATCTGTTATTCTATATTTAAACCCCCTGAACCCCTGGATCAGATCCCAGACTGTAACCCACTCCCAGGGATCTGTTATTCTATATTTAAACCCCCGAACCCCTGGATCAGATCCCAGACTGTAACCCACTCCCAGGGATCTGTTATTCCATATTTAAACCCCCAAACCCCTGGATCAGATCCCAGACTGTAACCCACTCCCAGGGATCTGTTATTCTATATTTAAACCCCCAAACCCCTGGATCAGATCCCAGACTGTAACCCACTCCCAGGGATCTGTTATTCTATATTTAAACCCCCAAACCCCTGGATCAGATCCCAGACTGTAACCCACTCCCGGGGATCTGTTATTCGACAAACCCCAGGCTGAGACACCGGGCTCTAATTCTCTCTCAGGGATCTATTGTTGGAGGGATCAAGCATCTTGGGGCGGGACACGGGAGGGGTCGCTGGGGCACGGTGGCGAGGCAGCGTACAGGGTCTGTTAGATCGGCTGGCCGTGGGTTTCAGGAGGGGGAGGTGGAGGGAAGAGACACCAGCCCCTATTGAGGGAGGGGTGGCGGGCAGCTGCAGCTTCCTGGGCATCGCCGTGTCGGGGGACTGAGCCCAACACAATCATGAAGAAGGCTCTCCAGTGGCTACTCTTCATCGGGAGTCTGGGGAGGTTTGGTTTGTCACCAAAGACAATTGCAAATTTCTGCAGATGTATCGTGGAGAGGATCCTGACAGGCTGCACCACTGTCTGGTATGTCGGTTCCAAGGCACAGGATGGCAATATTCCTTACTGTAACCCCCCAGACTGGGGCAGCTCCGTCACGGCCACAACCCTCCCTCCCCACCAGCAGGATGTACGACTATGAGACATTGGAGCAGAATTAGGCCATTCAGCCCAAAAAGCCTGCTTCACCATTTCCCCTCTCAACCCCACCCTCCCTGTAACCTTTCACACCCTGACTTATCAAAAATCCGTCAACCCCCACCTCAAGTACACTCAATGACCTGGCCCGTCGAGCCTCCCGTGGCAACAAATTCACCACCTTCTGCCGAAAGGTATTCAAAGTACATTTATTATCAAAGAATGTATAAATTATACAACCTTGAGATTTGTTAAATTACAGGCCGTCATCTCTGTTCTAAATGGACGTGCCTCTATTCTGAGACTGTGTCCTCTTGTCCTAGACTCTTCCACCATAGGAAATGTCCTCTCCACGTCCACTCTACCAAGGCCTTTCACCATTCGACAAATTTCAATGAGATCCCACCCCCCACCCTCTTTCTTCTAAATTCCGATAAATACAGGCCCAGAGCCATCAAACGCTCCTCGTATGATAAGGCTTTCAATCCCAGAATCATTTTCATGAACCTCCTTTGCATCCTCTCAAGCATCAGCATATTCTTTCGAAGATAAGGGGCCCAAAACCGTTCACAACACTCCAAGTGCGGTCTGACCAATGCCGTATCAAACATTACATCCTTGTGTTTATATTCTTGTCCTGTCAAAATGATTGCTAACATTGCATTTGCCTTCCTCACTGCAGACTCAACCCTCAAATTAGCCTTTAAGGAATCTTGCACAAGCTTCTCAAATCCCTTTGTGCCTCGGTTTTTTGTGTTCCCTCCATTTAGAAAATAGTCAACCCTTTAATTTCTTCTACCAAAGAGCTTGACCGTACACTTCCCGACACTATACCACTTCTTTGCCCATTCTCCTGATCTGTCTAAATCCTTCTGCAGCCTCCCTGTTTCCTCAATACTACCTGCCCCTCCACCTACCTTCCTATCTTCTGCAAACTTGGCTACAAAGCCATCAATTCCATCATCCAAATCGTTGACATTTAACGTAAAAAGCAGCCCCAACACTGACCCCAGCGGAACACCACCAGTCATCTGCGGCCAACCAGGGGGTGGTGCGTCCTCAGTCAAAGATCCCCACCATCTGGGCCAGGCCATCTCCTCATAGCTACCATCGGGCAGGGGGTACAGAAGCCTGAAGCACCTCACCACCAGGTTCAGGAACAGCTTCTTCCCCTCGGCCATCAAGCTTCTGAATGTTCAATGAGCCCACGATCACTACCTCACAGTTAATTTATGAGGTTGTAAATTAATTTTAAGTGCTTTAGAAATTGTTGAAAAAAACCAACTTCCAGAACTGTTCCAATATAGAACAAGACCAAAACATATGTGTTAGTGTAGCTATCTCAGTTTTACATCTATCACAATGACTATCAACATTAGGAAAGATTTTAGAAAGTCTCTCCTTTGTCAAATGATAATGATAATTATAATTTACAACCCAATCAATGAACTGTGCTTTTTGGAATAGTTCCTCAAAATATTCATGGTATTTCTGTGTCTGACCAACATGTTATTGCATTTGTTACATTGATAGCTAGGAGGGCCATTTTGTTGAAGTGGAAGGATACGTCAGCTCCCACTTTTGTCACAATGGTTCTCTCAAGTGATGCGATGTCTTAGTTTGGAGAAAATTAGAAGTCGAACCTTTGAACCTTTATTTGATTTTGAGAAAAGATGGGGCTCATTTGCTCGTTATTATCATTTGAGTTAATTGATAGAATTTTTCCACGATCTAATTGTAAATTTTTTTTAGTATATTTTCTGTTCTTGCTGGCGGTTTGATGTTTATTTTTAGAAGCTTTTTGTATGACGCATGGCTCTGGGGTTGTACACCTAATGGGTTCTCTTTTTTCTTTTCCCTCACTTTTCTACTCAGTAGGTTTTTTTTGTTATCACAAAATTTTGTTTTCAATCTTTCAGATGATGGGTTTTTTCTGAGGCATTGTAATTGTTGTTACTTCGATGTACTCATGTTATTTTTCCTATATATACAAGAAAAAGATTTGAAAAGAAAAGATCACTACCTATTTCACCTCTTTTTGCATTTATATTTTATATTCCTTATTGTAACCTATAGTGCTTTTTTCTGTCCTCTACCATACTGCTACCACAAAATAACAAATTGTACAACTTACAGTAGTTCAGAAAACACTTGTTTCTGATTGTAATGTAATTGCCTGCAAAGCTGCTGGTTTTTCACTGTAATGGTGCAGGCAGGGCATGCACCCGTGCATCTGACAAAACTCCACTTTGACCCTTCCGAAGTGAGGAACCAGGCGCGGTGCTCCCGGTGTGGGTCTGGCCCAGGGATACGGAGACAGGAACCGTGCGCGGTGCTCCCGGCGTGGGTCTGACCCGGGGGTACGGAGACGGGAACCGTGCGCGGTGCTCCCGGCGTGGGTCTGACCCGGGGGTACGGAGACGGGAACCGTGCGCGGTGCTCCCGGCGTGGGTCTGACCCGGGGGTACGGAGACGGGAACCGTGCGCGGTGCTCCCGGCGTGTGTCTGACCCGGGGGTACGGAGACGGGAACCGTGCGCGGTGCTCCCGGCGTGGGTCTGACCCGGGGATACGGAGACGGGAACCGTGCGCGGTGCTCCCGGCGTGGGTCTGACCCGGGGGTACGGAGACGGGAACCGTGCGCGGTGCTCCCGGCGTGGGTCTGACCCGGGGATACGGAGACGGGAACCGTGCGCGGTGCTCCCGGCGTGGGTCTGACCCGGGGATACGGAGACGGGAACCGTGCGCGGTGCTCCCGGCGTGGGTCTGACCCGGGGGTACGGAGACGGGAACCGTGCGCGGTGCTCCCGGCGTGTGTCTGACCCGGGGGTACGGAGACGGGAACCGTGCGCGGTGCTCCCGGCGTGGGTCAGACCCGGGGGTACGGAGACGGGAACCGTGCGCGGTGCTCCCGGCGTGGGTCTGACCCGGGGGTACGGAGACGGGAACCGTGCGCGGTGCTCCCGGCGTGGGTCTGACCCGGGGGTACGGAGACGGGAACCGTGCGCGGTGCTCCCGGCGTGGGTCTGACCCGGGGGTACGGAGACGGGAACCGTGCGCGGTGCTCCCGGCGTGGGTCTGACCCGGGGGTACGGAGACGGGAACCGTGCGCGGTGCTCCCGGCGTGGGTCTGACCCGGGGGTACGGAGACGGGAACCGTGCGCGGTGCTCCCGGCGTGGGTCAGACCCGGGGATACGGAGACGGGAACCGTGCACGGTCCTCCTGGTGTGGGCCTGACCCAGGGATATGGAGTCAGGAATCTGTCAGTGTATAACACCGGGGTACGTTACCGGTGGGGACGGGTCTGTCAGTGTAGAAGACCGGACTTCAGGGGGGGTCCCTGATTAACACGAGGGTACGGTACCAGTGGATGTGGAGTCTCTCACTATGTAACACTGGTGTGTGGTATCTGCAGATGTTGACTAGTCTCGGACAGGGTTAAAGAGAAAGACAACATACAGAGTGTGGGTAATATGTTTATTGGGAACATTCAGGGAAGGCAGGCAGCGAGGAGGCACCCAGAATCCAGTCACAGTGGGCAGCGATCCTATCCCTGGCTCCTGGCGCCCCCTCTCCTTTCTGATCCCATGCTATGCTCCCAGATTCTCCCTCGTCCCCCGTCCACACGCGACGCTGGCTGGGATTGCGGTTCCCTGCCTGGGGCTTCCTTCCGAGTCCCGTGAAGTCCCTGAGTCACGATCTCTGCCCTCTACTTCACCGAGGTGACGGGGCTCTGGTTCCGAGTGGAGACCCAGGCCATGAACACATCCCTGTGGGGGAGGAGGAGATACCGTTAGCACTGATACCACTGTCCACAGCCTGTCCAGACACCCCAACAGGAGGCTGCCCTGGGCACCTCCCTCTGATCTTCCAGCCCCTCCCCTCCCGTTGCCCTCGCCCCGTCCCACCTCCCCGCCACGCACCTGCAGTGCTGCACCACACACTGGCTGCTGCAGTATTCGTTGTCCCAGTCGGGGCTGGGCACGGGGCTGTTGTTGCAGCCGCTACGCACGCACACCCCCGGCCCTGGGGTGGGCTCCCTCACCGGCGAGGGGGAGCCGCTCACCAACTCCACCGACGGCTGCCCACAGTTCTCCAGCTGGGACGGGGGGACGGGGGGTGAAGATTGAAACAAGGGTCGGTCATATTACCACAGTAACTCTCCAAACCCTCCCTCCTCCCATTTCTCGTCTCTACACCCCTCCCTCTTCTAAATCAGTTGTCCTGTTCCTCACCTTCTCCCCCCACCTCAGTTTCTCCCTCCATACAACTTCCATCTCTTCCTCTGCCTACCTATCCCTCAACCTCCTCCTTCTTCACTCTTTCCCCCTTCCTCCCTTTCCCACTCTCTCCCTCCCCCGACACCACCCTTCCCGTCTCCCTCCTGCTCTCTGTACCTCCCTCCATTTGCCCTCTCTCCCCACCCCCACGACCCGTGCTGCCTTCCTCCCCCGGACTCACCTGGGGCTCAGCCTGTGCGCTGGTGCTGGGGATGGCGAGGAGGGTCACCCCCTCGGCCACGCGCTGGGTGGGGAGCGGGGCTGGGGCCGGGGCCGGGGGCGCGGCGATGGTGACGGTGGGGGCGGGGGCCAGGGGCTGCAGCTGGATGATCTGCACCTGGAGGGGCGGGGGCGGAGGGGGGGCGGAGGTCAGGCCGGGCCTGAGCCGGGGCTGGGCCGCGGCCTGCAGGGGGGGCGGCCGGGGCTGCGAGACGGCCTGCAGGGGGGGCGGCGGCATGGGCTGCAGGGGGGGCGGGGCCTGCAGCCGCTGGGCGCGGGTGGCGGGGATCTGCAGCTGCAGCAGCTGGGGGGTGGGGGCCAGCACCGTCACCAGACCCTGGGTCATCTGGCGGGTGGTGACTGATGGGGGGCGCGTCAGGGAGGGTGACGGGGCGGGCGAGGGCGCGGGCACTAGCAGCGAGGTGGGGGCGGTCGTCGGCTCCTCGGCGGGCGCCTGCATCTCTCCCTCAGCGGAGTCCACGGCGGTCTGCGGGGAGAGAGGCAGAGGATGAGATACCACCCTGCACACAAACAGGACACCTGTCTCCACCCCACCCCACCCCACACAAACTCACTCACTCTCACACACTCCCGGGGTCAGCCACAGAGTGAATCTCCCTCCACACCGTCCCATCACACACTCCCGGGGTCAGACACAGAGTGAATCTCCCTCCACACCGTCCCATCACACACTCCCGGGGTCAGACACAGAGTGAAACTCCCTGCACACCGTCCCATCACACACTCCCGGGGTCAGACACAGAGTGAAACTCCCTCCACACCGTCGCATCACACACTCCCGGGGTCAGCCACAGAGTGTATCTCCCTCCACACCGTCCCATCACACACTCCCGGGGTCAGACACAGAGTGAATCTCCCTCCACACCGTCCCATCACACACTCCCGGGGTCAGACACAGAGTGAAACTCCCTGCACACCGTCCCATCACACACTCCCGGGGTCAGACACAGAGTGAAACTCCCTCCACACCGTCGCATCACACACTCCCGGGGTCAGCCACAGAGTGTATCTCCCTCCACACCGTCCCATCACACACTCCCGGGGTGAGACACAGAGTGAATCTCCCTCCACACCGTCCCATCACACACTCCCGGGGTCAGACACAGAGTGAAACTCCCTGCACACCGTCACATCACACACTCCCAGGGTCAGACACAGAGTGAATCTCCCTCCACACCATCCCATCACACACTCCCGGGGTCAGACACAGAGTGAAACTCCCTCCACACCATCCCATCACACACTCCCGGGGTCAGACACAGAGTGAAACTCCCTGCACACCGTCACATCACACACTCCCAGGGTCAGACACAGAGTGAATCTCCCTCCACACCATCCCATCACACACTCCCGGGGTCAGACACAGAGTGAATCTCCCTCCACACCATCCCATCACACACTCCCGGGGTCAGACACAGAGTGAAACTCCCTCCACACCGTCCCATCACACACTCCCGGGGTCAGACACAGAGTGAAGCTCCTTCCACACCATCCCATCATACACTCCCGGGGTCAGACACAGAGTGAATCTCCCTCCACACCGTCCCATCACACACTCCCGGGGTCAGACACAGAGTGAAACTCCCTGCACACCGTCACATCACACACTCCCAGGGTCAGACACAGAGTGAATCTCCCTCCACACCATCCCATCACACACTCCCGGGGTCAGACACAGAGTGAAACTCCCTCCACACCATCCCATCACACACTCCCGGGGTCAGACACAGAGTGAAACTCCCTGCACACCGTCACATCACACACTCCCAGGGTCAGACACAGAGTGAATCTCCCTCCACACCATCCCATCACACACTCCCGGGGTCAGACACAGAGTGAATCTCCCTCCACACCATCCCATCACACACTCCCGGGGTCAGACACAGAGTGAAACTCCCTCCACACCGTCCCATCACACACTCCCGGGGTCAGACACAGAGTGAAGCTCCTTCCACACCATCCCATCATACACTCCCGGGGTCAGACACAGAGTGAAGCTCCTTCCACACCATCCCATCACACACTCCCGAACTCCCTCCACACCGTCACAAAGTCAGACACAGACTGAAGTTCCCACCTTGGTCTCCAGCCCAGCCCTATACGAAGCCAGCGCCTTGAGATATTCCTTCTTCGCCGCCTCGGTTTTCCGTTTGTAGATCTGTGGGGGCGGGAAGAGTTTATGGTGAGATGGCAGAAGTGACGGGGGCCCCTCCTGCATCTACAGCCCCCTCCCCCCCAGCTGACCCCTCTCCCCTCATCACCAAGATGTCACCTCCCCAGACTGCCCCTCAGCAACCCACCAATCTCTTGGAGACTTCCCTCTCTCCTTTCCCATCTCTCTCCCCTCCCTGTCCCTCGCCTTTGTTCACCGCTCCACCATGCCGAAGTGGTCCGTTCCTCCCCCCCGGGAAAGAGGGGGTCCTCAGTGAAAGTCCCTCAACGTGGGTGTCTTTCCCTTGTACATTGCAGGAGCTGGGGTTGGGGCTATGCCTTGCAATGAATTCTTAAGCTTCCACACTGATCTCCCAGCCGCCTGTCACCCCTACTGACTGGAAGAGACCGTGTTCTCTGCGAACATGGCGTGTACGGGTGATAAGAGTACCTAAAAGGATTAACACTTCGTTGAAGAATAGTAGCCTGTTTTTTCCTGAAAGAAACCGCTGATGATCAGCAGATGTGCTAAGCCATGCTGAGCCATATTTCTCTGGAAGGTGGCGAGCTAGGGTTTCAGGAAGCTTCTCTCCTTGCGCACTCGTGCGTAGAGATAGGACCACTCCAGCCTGTTTCTGTACGTCCTGTCCATTATGCCTATTCTGTAATGTGTCTTTCGGGGCTGTCCTGTAATGGATAATTTTGCCTGTCTTGTGTGGGGGGGGGGGGCGTATCTGAACAAATAGATCTGCTTTGTAAGGGGAATTGTCAGTGAGCTGGTGGACCGGGCAGGAACAGTCACAGACCGTTCGTGTTCGAGCGACGAACTGAGCGAGCCCCAGGTGCTTTGAATAAAGAGTTTGTACTTGTACGGTCTCTGAGTGACTTTAATCCAGATTCGACTTCCACACGAGGCTGCAGCCCTTTTTTCATATCTGTGAGGGCTGCCCCTCGCCTCCCGGCTGCATTTTAACCCCACCCTATTTATATTTGGTCATCCAGTATGGAGGGAGGCAAGCAGGGAAGAGGAGGATACCCCAGAATACTTCGTCCTGGGACTGGCAGAGGTGGTCCCTGGATGAGGCCAGGAGAGAGCTCCGCCCGGACAGACTGCCTGGTAATTTTCCGGGGGTATGTTCGTGCCTGGGTAACCGTGGGGAAGGAACTCACGGTACCATGGAGGTGTTCCGGGACGGTTGGGCACCCCAGGCGACGAACATTAATGGAAGGGAACATTTTAATTCAGCTTGCCATGGTAACCGTTACCGTCTCTTTCCATTGGCAAAGTTGCAATGAAGGTATTTTTGTGGAAAATAACCTGTTTCTGCTCCTCGCCCAGGCTGTCCCACATGGAGGCGACGATCTTGGAGACCTCTCCGAAGGTAGCGTTGGGGTTCTGCCCTTTGATGGCGGCCTGCGTGTCGCGGAAGAAGAGGGCGTAGGCCGAGACCGGCTTCTGGGGCTCGTTGGGGTCCTTCTTCCTGCGTCGCTTCGAGCCCTTCCCTTTGCGCGGACCCTCCGCGGGAGGGGGCCTCTCTGCCAGGCCCTGCGGGGCGAGGAGGGGAGAGTCAGTGAGGGAGGAGGGCGGCCAGAGGGGAAGGTAGGAAGAGGTCGGGTACAATCACCTGTCGGGTAGCGGGGTGGAACACGAGCAGGGAGGGGGAGGGTGGGAGGATTCCCAGTGAGGAGGGATGGGTTAGGAAAGGGGTAGGAGGGGGTTGTGAGGGGGTGGGTAGTATACTGAGAGGAGGTGGTTACCAAAAATGAGGTGATTTTGGAGGGGAGTGGGTGGAGAAGGGGGTCCCCAAGATGAAGGGGTGTGGGTGGGGGCTCCCGGGACGGACACCGTGCAGTACTCACCCTGCGGAAGTCCTCGCCCTCCTCCTCGTGGGTGGAACTGGCCGGGGAGGGTGGGGGCGAGCTCCTGTCCCCGGGAGTGGCCTGGGGGCTCAGGATCTCACTCGCCCCCAGGCCCAGCCCCAGCTGGGTGCTCAGCTCCGACTGGTCGATGGTGGTCAGCGAGGCGTGGGGTCCCGCCGACACGGTGGTCGCAAGGGGGGAGCCTCCGAACTGCGTGCCCACCGGCTGCCCCAGGTCCTGCAGGGAGTGGGGGGCGGGGGAAGAGAGAGAGCGTCAGGGGGAGCAGATGCCATTGAGACAATGACCCCCTCCCTCCCTTGTGCCCCAAACCCCGTCTCCCTCCCTCACTGTGATCATCGCCCTGCCCAGCACCCCACCCCATCAACACAACCCCCTCCTTCCCCATCTCCACAACCCCCTCCCTCCCCATCTCCACAAACCCCCCCCGCCCAGCGCCTCTCCCCATCTCCACAACCCCCTCCCCCCATCTCCACAAACCCCTCCGGCCCAGCGCCCCTCCCCATCTCCACAACCTCCTTCCCCCATATCCACAAACCCCCTCCCTCCCATCTCCATAGCCCCCTCCTTGTCTCCGGGACCCTCTTCCTCTCCTGTACCCCTCGCTGTTTCCAAGTGCTCCTCCCTCCACGTCCCTCTCCCTCCCCTGTGCCCTGCCTTGACGTCCCCCCCGCCCCCCTCCCCCCCCCATCTCTGACACCCTCTCCCCGCCTGCAGGAAATGGTGGATTCTGCACACGCAGGTCTGCAGGGCCTGGGGCAGTCACTTACCACGCTCAGGCTACCCACAAGACTGGTTCCGGGCTCCATCACTCCCTGGGAGAGGGGCAGCGACAGCTCGAGGGGTGCAGAGGTGAACTGGGTGGAGAAGCCATTGTCCTGCGTGCTGGCTGGGTCACTGAGGTCGAAGTGGCAGGCCACGTCAGCGTCTGCTTCCAGGGGCAGAGAGATGGGGGGAATCTCAAATTCCTCATCCCCCAGGCTCGGTGTGTGGAAGGTCTGAGGGGGAGAGACAGGCACGGAGTGACGATCACAGAGCCTGTCCTGTCTGAGAGTGAGGCTCCCTCCACACCATATAACAAATACAGCACAGAAACAGGCCATCTCGGCCCTTCTAGTCCAAGCCAAACTCTTACCCTATCCTAGTCCCACCAACCTGCACTCAGCCCATAACCCTCCATTCCTTTCCTGTCCATATAGCTGTCCAATTTAACCTTAAATGACAACATCGAACCTGCTTCAACCACTTCTGCTGGAAGCTCATTCCACACAGCTACCACTCTCTGAGTAAAGAAGTTCCCCCTTGTGTTACCCCTAAACTTTTGTCCTTTCACTCTCAACTCACGTCCTCTTGTTTGAATCTTCCCCACTCTCAATGGAAAAAGCCTTTCCACGTCAACTCTATCTATCCCCCTCATAATTTTAAATACCTCTATTAAGTCCCCCCTCAACCTTCTACACTCCAAAGAATAAAGACCCAACTTGTTCAACCTTTCTCTGTAACTTAGGTGATGAAACCCAGGTAACATTCTGGTAAATCTTCTCTGTACTCTCTCTATTTTGTTGACATCTTTCCTATAATTTAGTAACCAGAACTGTACACAAGACTCCAAATTTGGCCTCACCAAATTGTACAATTTCAACATTACATCCCAACTCCTACACTCAATGCTCTGATTTATAAAGGCCAGCAAACCGAAAGCTTTCTTCACCACCCTATCCACATGAGATTCCACCTTCAGGGAACTATGCACCATTATTCCCAGATCCCTCTGTTCTACAGCATTCTTCAATGCCTTGCCATTTACCATGTATGTCCTATTTTGATTAGTCCTACCAAAATGTACCACCTCACACTCATCAGCATTAAACTCCATCTGCCATCTTTCAGCCCACTCCTCTAACTGGCCTAAATCTCTCTGCAAGCTTTGAAAACCTACTTCATTATCCACAACTCCACCTATCTTAGTATCAGACCAGGGTCAGACACAGAGTGAAACTCCCTCCACACCGTCCCATCACACACTCTCAGGGTCAGACACAGAGTGAAACTCCCTCCACACCGTCCCATCACACACTCCTGGGGTCAGACACAGAGTGAAACTCCCTCCACACCGTCCCATCACACACTCCCGGGGTCAGACACAGAGTGAAACTCCCTCCACACCGTCCCATCACACACTCCCGGAGTCAGACACACAGTGAAACTCCCTCCACACCGTCCCGTCACACACTCCCGGGGTCAGACACAGAGTGAAACTCCCTCCACACCGTCCTATCACACACTCCCGGGGTCAGACACAGAGTGAATCTCCCTCCACACCGTCCCATCACACACTCCCGGGGTCAGACACAGAGTGAAACTCCCTCCACACCGTCCCATCACACACTCCCATGGTCAGACAGAGTGAAACTCCCTCCACACCGTCCCATCACACACTCCCGGGGTCAGACACAGAGTGAAACTCCCTCCACACCATCCCATCACACACTCCCGGGGTCAGACACAGAGTGAAACTCCCTCCACACCGTCCCATCACACACTCCCGGGGTCAAACACAGAGTGAAACTCCCTCCACACCATCCCATCACACACTCCCGAGGTCAGACACGGAGTGAAACTCCCTCCACACCGTCCCATCACACACTCCCATGGTCAGACAGAGTGAAACTCCTCCACACCGTCCCATCACACACTCCCGGGGTCAGACACAGAGTGAAACTCCCTCCACACCGTCCCATCACACACTCCCGGGGTCAGACAGAGTGAAACTCCCTCCACACCGTCCCATCACACACTCCCGGGGTCAGACAGAGTGAAACTCCCTCCACACCGTCCCATCACACACTCCCGGGGTCAGACACAGAGTGAAGCTCCCTCCACATCGTCCCATCACACACTCCCGGGGTCAGACACAGAGTGAAACTCCCTCCACACCGTCCCATCACACACTCCCGGGGTCAGACACAGAGTGAAGCTCCCTCCACACCGTCCCATCACACACTCCCATGGTCAGACAGAGTGAAACTCCCTCCACACCATCCCATCACACACTCCCGGGGTCAGACAGAGTGAAACTCCCTCCACACCGTCCCATCACACACTCCCGGGGTCAGACACAGAGTGAAACTCCCTCCACACCGTCCCATCACACACTCCCGGGGTCAGACACAAGGTGAAACTCCCTCCACACCGTCCCATCACACACTCCCGGGGTCAGACACAGAGTGAATCTCCCTCCACACCGTCCCATCACACACTCCCGGGGTCAGACACAGAGTGAAACTCCCTCCACACCGTCCCATCACACACTCCCGGGGTCAGACAGAGTGAAACTCCCTCCACACCGTCCCATCACACACTCCCGGGGTCAGACAGAGTGAAACTCCCTCCACACCGTCCCATCACACACTCCCGGGGTCAGACAGAGTGAAACTCCCTCCACACCGTCCCATCACACACTCCCGGGGTCAGACACAGAGTGAATCTCCCTCCACACCGTCCCATCACACACTCCCGGGGTCAGACACAGAGTGAAGCTCCCTCCACACCGTCCCATCACACACTCCCGGGGTCAGACACAGAGTGAAACTCCCTCCACACCGTCCCATCACACACTCCCAGGGTCAGACACAGAGTGAAGCTCCCTCCACACCGTCCCATCACACACTCCCGGGATCAGACACAGAGTGAAACTCCCTCCACACCGTCCCATCACACACTCCCGGGATCAGACACAGAGTGAAACTCCCTCCACACCGTCCCATCACACACAGGCAGCAGAACCATGAGCAGTGAGAGGGCCATTGATCGAGGTGTGATAGAGAATGTTTCCCACAGGAGTCAGTGACAGGGCCGGGGGGGTCAGGATCACCACAGCTAACAACTGGGAGGGGGAAAAGAGCCGAACACACAAGGGAGAGGGATTCTACTCTGGCTGCATCAGGAATTGGAGAGAGTCCACACAAGGCTATTGTTGACCGCGTCTGTTTCCTGGTTTACAGAGACTCATTTCTCCTGTGGAACGTTATATTCCTGGCCACATTCAATCATTTCCCTGGGATATCTACCATACCTACCGACGCCCTTGATCAAAGGGAAGTACCAGGCACCGGGCAGACAGCATTTTAGGGGTCTAACCGGGATAGGACACACACAGGAAGTGGTGAGGAACATAGGCGGATAGAGGGAGCAAGTCCACAGCTCACTGACAGAGGCGGACAAGCTGGTGGAGATGGCACAGGGCACGCTGGCCCGCATCGGTCGGGGTACTGAGTACAAGAGTCACACTTCAGAGGTACAAAACCCTGGTTAGACCGTGGCTGGGAGTACTGGTCTCTACACAATGAACAGGGTGCAGGGGAGATTCTCCAGGTCAATGCCCTGTTCGGAGGGCATCAGTCACTGGGAGAGACCAGGCAGGATGGGACTGTTTCCTCCGGATCAGCAGAAGCTGACAGGGTGGGGAAGGAACCTTAAGGCCAATTCATACTTGTGCATCAAATCGACACCGTAGTTACGGCGTAGCCGCGTACCCTACGCCGTAGCCTGACGTGCACCTCCCCAAAAATGTAACTACGCGTCGCGGCGACGCAGACCGCAACAACTGTGATTGGTCTGCTTGGTAGCATCGCATTTCCTCCTACGCTGCAATAGCTTCCCTTTGGGCGACTGAAGGGCGGGGATGGAACTCTGGCTGCAATGCTTTCCATAAAGCTTCACAGACCTCCGAAATTATGGAGGACCCTGTGCTTGACGCCAGTTTGTAGCTGCACTTCCACCTGAAGCCAAAACTCGAATGGTGATCGCCAGTCTCTGAGTATACTGTGCGTACACTGATGCGAAATACATGGCTGGAGACGATGAACCAAATCGTCAAATCTACCTGCCGACATCCGAAAATATTTGAAATGCATTTCCTCGTCCATGTCTCCCAGTGGCCAGACAAGCACAGAAAATTCACCCTCCTTCAGATTCAGTTGCCATTGTTTGAAGTTTGAGTCAACATGAAGAAACTCAACACAGTGACATAGAGATTCCACCGCCAACTAGCGTTTTGGCGGTGAATTGCAGAGTGAGGCAGACACACCAACGCACAAATATAAATGCTCACAACGGCGTAAGCTAGTATGCACAGGTACAAATCAGCCTTTAGAGAGGAAACAAGACCATGAGGGCGCAGATTGGTAGAATCACTGCAGGGCATCAGAGAGAAGAGAGAAACTTTTAATGTTTTCTTTGTAAAGGTAACAGACAGCAGAGACAAAGGAGAGTTGGTGAACATTGTTTACTTGGACTTTCAGAAGGCGTTTGACAAGATGCCGCACTGAACAAGATCCGCACCAATGTTATCAAAGAAGAGATACTAGCTTGAACAGTTGTGATGAAGAGTCTTGGCCCAAAACATTGACTGTTTATTCCTCTCCGTAGACGCCGCCTGACCTGCCGTGTTCCTCCAGCATTTTGTCTGTGTTGCTCTGGATTTCCAGCATCTGCAGAATCTCTTGTGCAGCATGGGCCGAAGACTGGGTGACTGGCAGACGGCAGCCAGGAGGAATAACGGGGCCCTTTTCTGGTTGGCTGCATCCCCAGTTGTCAGCGTTGGGTTGCTGGGTTTCGTGTTATATGTTAACGATCTCGAGGACATAATCGATGGCTTTGTGGCCAAGTCTGCACATGATACGAAGATAGGTGGAGGGACAGGCAATGTTTAGAAAGCTCAGAGACTGGAAAAGGTCTTGGACAGGTTAGGAAAATGGACAAAGAAATGACAGGTGGAATATTTTACAAGGAAGCGTACAGTCATGCACCTTGGTGGATGGTATGAAAAAGTAAGACTATTTTCTAAACAGGGAGAAAATTCAAAAATCGGAGGTGCAAAGGGACTTGGGAGTCTAAGTGCAGGATTCCTTAAAAGTTAATGCAGGTTAAGTTGATAGCGAAAAAGGTAAGTGCAATATTAGCATTAATTTTGAGAGGACTAGAATACAAGAGCAAGGATGCAATGCTGAGGCTTTCTAAGGCATTGGTCAGACCACACTTGTAATATTGGACCAGGCTTGGGCCCCGTACTTTATCTAAGACAGGATGAGCTGGCATAGGAAAGGGTCCAGGGGAAGTTCACGAAAAAGATCCCAGGTATGACGAATGTTTGATGGCTCTAAGGGGGGGAGAGAGGGAGAGAGGGAGAGAGGGAGAGAGGGAGAGAGGGAGAGAGGGAGAGAGGGAGAGAGGGAGAGAGGGAGAGAGGGAGAGAGGGAGAGAGGGAGAGAGGGAGAGAGGGAGAGAGGGAGAGAGGGAGAGAGGGAGAGAGGGAGAGAGGGAGAGAGGGAGAGAGGGAGAGAGGGAGAGAGGGAGAGAGGGAGAGAGGGAGAGAGGGAGAGAGGGAGAGAGGGAGAGAGGGAGAGAGGGAGAGAGGGAGAGAGGGAGAGAGGGAGAGAGGGAGAGAGGGAGAGAGGGAGAGAGATTCTCATTGAAACCTGATGACTATTGAAAAGCCAAGATTGAATGGAAGTGGGGAGGATGAATCAAATGGTAGGGGAGTGTAGGACCAGAGGGCACAGCCTCTACAGAGAAGGACATCCCTTTAGAACAGACACAAAGAGGAATTTCTTTATCCAGAGGGTGGTAAACCTGTGGAAGACGGCTGAGGAGGCCAAATCATTGCGTGTATTTAAAGCGGAATCTTTGGTTGCTCAGGTTGCAAAGGCTACGAGGAGAACGGAGAATGATACAGACCTAGCGGCTGGTGGAGATGTTTGAGGAAAGGGGCAAGATCATTGTGCTGGAACGAAGAGTCTGTTTCCAAAGCAAGATGCAGCGGTTTCAAGCCCCCCTCCCCCCCCACCGAGCATCTGAGAGACCAGGCCAGAGCACCGCGTGCCCTCCCCAGTGCGAATTCGGAACCCTGCTTAACGACCCCTCCCCCCTCCCCCAAAGCCTTGCTCCCTCACCTCAGCCCCACTCAGGAAGGGGTGGCCGGAATCGCTGATGGTCAGGAAGGTGTCCGCACTTCCCGGGAACTGTGGGGAGACAGAGGGAGAGGGTGAACAAAAGGCCAGATGGTAACCCAAAAGTCCCCCACTCCACCACAGCATACAGTAAAAATCCCAGCTCGGGATCCTCCTCTGCGCAAAACACCCACTCCACCACCCAACCAAAAACTCAGTGGGCCACCCTTCTCCCGCAGCCAGCTGGGATCTTGCTGTTCTATCCCACCTCTCTCCTTCCCCCCTCCCAGTGGCCCAAAGGTGGTCAGTCATAGCTTCCCCTTCACCTCAGAGGTAGCTGGGATCACCCTGTACCTCCAGGAACAGCAGGTCCAATTGAATGGTCAGGGAGTGTGGGAGCAGAGGGCACAGCCTCCACGGAGGAGGAGAATGGTAGGGGGGCCCTTCCCCAGCTCCCAATTCTCCAAAATCTTCCTGTGCCCCCCCCCAGAATGACCAGTCCGGCCCTCCCCTCACCCCCCCCCACTAGTCCCATGAATGGTCTCCCCAAGCCCCTGGGATCTTTCTGCACCCCTGAATGACCAATCCCGGGTCTCTCCCAACCCCGATCTCTCTGGGATCTTTCTTTGCCCCCAGTATGACCAATCCTGGGTCCCCCCCCACAACCATCCCCATTATCTTCCTGTACCCCAAGAATGCCCCCCTGGGTGGTGGTTGACGGCCCCGGAGAGGGGCTCGGACCCCCAGGAAACCCCTCCGACCCTCCGTCACCTCCATCGCCGCCGCCCGCCGCCCCCAACAAAGATGTCGGGCGCAGCTCCCTCCCCCACCCCCGGGAATTGTACGTCACATCTGCCGGAAGAGGAAGTCAAACTGCCTGCATCATCCAGTCAGTGCTGGGCAGCCGGTGGCGCCCCGCACCAAGATGGCTCTCGCAAGGTCGTAACCACCCCCTTGCCGCTGCCCATAACAAAAATGGCGCCGCCAGTACCGTCACACGCTCGCGCCTGCAAGTTTTTTAAAAACCTAAATAAACTTTATTCACTATTAAAAAAAGTATTGAAAATAAACTGGGAAATGCATTTTCATGTGCTTACATTCATAGACGATGCGTAAAGTAGTGTTGAATTAAATGTCTTTAACCCAATAGCAACGTTGCCACTCATGAAGCCCTCTTAGGTACGAGGGTACTACTGAAATTGAGGGGCTTCCTCACTCAACCCGGCCCCTCCCTGACCAGTAGCGTTAGAACCCTATACTGTGGCGCTGCCCCACCGAGCCCTTACAGCAATACTCCTCGGCAGCTACTCCTGCAGCCTGGAATGTGCCAGTCGGCAACTCCTACAGACACAAACACGAGAAAAACTGCAGATGCTGGAAATCCCAAGGAGACACGCAAAATGTCGGAGGAACTCAGCAGGTCGGGCAGCAATCTATGGGGTGGGGGATTTCCATCGATACTGCCTGACCTTCTGAACATCTACAGACATCCCGACGTGTTGGCAGACCCAGCTGATGATCTTGCAGCCTCAGTTGATGCCGTCTGTGTCACTCAGCTCCTCGGCCCTCGCATCTTCCGCTACACCCACGTCGCAAGCCTACAGCACGCATAGAGAACGGCAGTCCTCCCGCGGTGGGAGTGACGTTCCGGGGAAGGATCTGACTGCGAGGACGGAGAGTCCGTCCCACTGACTGGCTTCAACCTGAACCCCAGACAGACCCACCGTCACCCAGCGCCGCCAGGTTAGCGGAAGCGACGTCCGACGCATCACCGTCTGTGCTTCAACCAATCGCGGCCGGCCCTGAGCCGTTTAATTGCCGGCGTAGATGCGGGGCTCGCCCCTGACAGCCAATGAGCGGGGTAGATTCCTGACGGATGCTCACATTAGCCAGCGGGAAACAGGCTTCGTTTGAAAGGCATCACGAGGAACGAATAGGAGCTGAGGAGAGTATCAATGGGGACGGTGCGTTCGCAGATGGAGGTAATTGGTGGATGTAGGTAAAGGGGCGGGTTTTATTGAGAGATTCATTGGAGGGAGGAGATGATTAGTAAACACAGGAAAGGTGGGGATTTGATTGGCAGACGGAAATGATTGGTGGATACCGGGGTGGAGGTACATTTTGATTGGCCAGCAGAGGTGATTGGTGAATCCAGATGAGGGAAGGATTTGATTGGCAGCGGGATGAATTACTCCTCGTCCCTCACAGACACCGGAGGGCAAGACTGGGGTTAAATCCCTTGCCCTGGGGTGGAGAGTTGTGAGAGCAATAAAATGTAAAAGCAAGGATCAAATAACACTGGACCCTGTCCCAGGAGAAGTGGCCTTTGACGTCTATCTCACTGAACTCAGGTGGTGACAAGGAGCCGTACAGGAGCGGGGTGGATCAGCTGGTTGAGTGGAGTCGCAAGGACATCACACTGAATGTCAGCAAGACCAAGGAATGGACTGTGGGCTTCAGGAAGGGGAAGTCAGGAGAACACACACCCGTCCTCATGGATGGGCCGGCAGTGGAAAGGGAGTGAGCAGCTTCAGGTTCCTGGGTGTCAGCATCTCAGAGGATCAATCCTGGGCCCAGCGAAGGTACAACAGCGGCTATACTTCCTTAGGAGTTTGAGGGGATTTGGTTTGCTATGCCATCAAGGACCCTTGAAAATTTCTACAGTTGTCATCTCTCTCTCTCTTTCTCTGTTTCTCTCTCTCTCTCCCCCCCCCTCCCCTCTCTCCCCCCCTCTCTCCCCCCTCCCCTTCCTCTCCCCCTCTCCCCCTCCTCTCCCCCTCCTCTCCCTCTCTCCCCCCTCCCCCCCTCTCCCCCCTCCTCCCTCTCTCCCCTCCCTCTCCCCCTCCCTCTCTCCCCCCTCTCTCTCCCCCCTCTCTCTCCCCCCTCTCTCTCCCCCCTCTCTCTCTCCCCCTCTCTCTCTTTCTCTCTATTGCCACTCTCACTCACTCCCCCTCTCTCTATCTATCTCTCTCAGTCACTACCCTTCTCTCTCTCCATCCCTCTCTATCTCTTTCACTCCCCCCTCCATCTCTCTCTCTCCATTCTATCTCTGTTTCACTTTCTTATTCTGTCTCTTTCTCTCTCCATCTCTCTAGCACTTTCTCCTATATTCTAATTTTCTCTCTTTCTTCCCTCTCCCCCTTCTCTCCCCCTCTCACCCCTTTCCTCCTCTTGCCCTCTCCCCCTCTTGTTCGTGTCTGTCTCTTTCTACCCTGAGCCCTCAGTGATCTGCGCTCCTTGGTGTGCCTTGCCACAGGTAACAATGAGGTGTACAGGAAAGAGCTGGCAAACCTAGCATCACGCTGTCATGGTGACAACCTCTCCCTCAATGTCAACAGAACAAACTAGTCGTTCCTTTCTTCACTTCAGGAAGGTGGGGAGGGGTTCATGTATTGAAACCTGTTGAATATTGAAAGGCCTGGACAGCGTGGACATGCAGAGGATGTTTCCTGTAGCGGGTGAGTCTAGAACCAGCGGGCACAGACTCAGAATAGAGGGACGTTATGTCCCTTTAGAACAGAATGAGGAAGACTCTTCTTAGCCAGACAGCGATGAATCTGTGGAATCCATTGCCCCTGATGGCCAAGTCACAGTGGAGTTCTGATGGGTGGTCTGTGGTGGTGGTGCAGTGCTTTCCACACCCGGACTTTGGATCAAGAGGCCCTGAGTTCGAATCCCGCCAGCTCCTTGTACACTCTCCGTTCACGCCGACTGTCAAGCTTGCAACTTGGTCTCGTAAATCAGACAAACGCCAAAGAAATGGCAACGTTTAGATTAGATTAGATTAGATTATGAGGACACGCAGTCCTCTTTTATTGTCATTTAGTAATGCATGCATTAAGAAATGATACAATATTCCTCCAGTGTGATATCACAGAAACACAGAACAGACCAAGACTGAAAAACTGACAAAACCACATAATTATAACATATAGTCACAACAATGCAACAATACCATAACTTGAAGAAGAACAGGCCATGGGCACAGTAAAAAAGTTCAAAGTTTCTCGAATGTCCCACATCTCACGCAGACGGGAGAAGGAAGAAAACTCTCCCTGCCATGCCCGACCACAGTCCGACTCTGAGTCATCCGAAAACTTTGAGCCTCCGATCAGCCCTCTGACACCGGGTACCGAGCGCCATCTCTGCCGAACACTTCGACCCCAGCCTCGGTCGTCAGCAGCAGGCAAAGCCGGGGATTTTGGAGCCTTCCTTCCGGAGATTCTCGATCGCACAGTAGCAGCGGCAGCAAACCGGGCATTTCAGAAATCCCTCTGGATGTTCCTCTGTGCCTTCTCATGTCTGTCTACATCAAATCAGAATTGTGCACGGCATCCTACTTACAAATACGATATCATTTCACCGGAGAGCTGCGCTCTCTGCGATGTGCCGAACAAGGTGCGGGAAAGAACTTGGTAGGTTTTTGAGAGGTGTCACAGGCTGCCAGGAGAAGGCAGGAAAATGGGGTTGAGAGGGACAACAAATTAGCCATGATGGAATGGTGGAGCAGACCCGATGGGGTGCCTAATTCTGCTCCCATGGTCTTATGGCATGACATGCTGCTGTCTGCTTCACTGGTCCAGAGGGCTAGAAGCTTGAAAGTATCTAGGAGTGAACATCACCAATGACTTGAGCTGGCCCAATCACATTGATGTCACGGCCAATAAAGTTCACTTGGAGAAAGTCTCCACAACACTTTCTGTGTAACTGTATCACTTTATTCTGCAGTCTTCAGAGTTACAAAATACACTTGGACTAAGATGTTAACTGTCCTGTGCTATCACCAGTGGGATCATCAGTTGATCTGCCACCTGTCTTCAGGAGTTTCGGCCCGCTTATGATCAAGACTCCCTCGAGGTGGTGGGCCAGCAGTGCTAAAGCACCACCTCCCACTGGTGAGCTTGAAAACTTGGCATCTGCCTCTATCAGAGTTGTTGGTCACTTCCATCCAACAGATAGTCTGCTCTTCAGGTGTCTATGCAACTACTGAAGGGTTTGCAAGATATGTGTACACTGTCTGACTATCTGCCCTCTGGACATACTTGGTCCACACCCATGTTGATCCTTTCTCTGCTGCCTCAGCTACAGCCCTGCTGGTTGACTTGATCTCTCTTCTAGCAATTGCTTTTCCCTTGCATTACCTCAATATTCTGTTGTGGTACATGTAATCCGCGTGAATGGTATGTAAAACAAAGTTTGTCACGGTACCTCAGTTCAATCATTAACCAATTACCAAGTCAAAGTTGAAATGAGCTTATGGTCATGTGTGTGTCGATACATGTGTGTCATGTGTGTATAGGTACAAGTGTGTGTATCTGTGTCGTGTGTTAAGGTACATGTGTGTCATGTCTGTACAGGTACACGTGTATGCTGTTATGTTTTGTAACTTCAAACCATTAAACTAATTCAAAGGAAGACATCAGAGTCCGAAATGTGAGTGTAACTTCTTGTTTACTTTAAGCGAGGGGCGCACATATTACATGGTAGCATCGTGACGAATGCAATTCTTGTATTTGTACATATAACCGGTTATGAATTATTTAAACAAACAAGAACACTTAAACAGTTCTCTCTATGTATATATATGATTACACAAATATCACTGAAATATTGAATACACAACACTCCTCCCCGCCTAGCTATAAACTCCAACTCAATAGAGGATACATTTCAACTACATACACAGGATACTGTACTATATAATACATTACTATATACAGACATCCACCACATAGACAATTTTAAATTGCCCCTTTCAGGTCTAAAGATGCAATCACTGTGGAAGATTTTGTACTCTTGTGGAGTAATGTTGCTCCTGCGATGGGGAATCACTGTGCCTGGCTGGTGAGACTTGTGGCTGTGAAACAGGTTCAGGTTCTGGGCCCTCCTCGGTGGTGGTTGTAGGAGATGGCTCTGAGGCTGCAGGAGGTGGTTCTGACAGAAGCAACCACTCTTCTTCTTCTTCCTTTTTCTTCTAATTTGTGCATCTTAACCCTGGGAAGATTCATTTAGTTCTCTGGAGTATTCGCTTATTAATCTGTCTATTGCTCCCTTCACGATCTGATCTCTCCTCTTGGTTTCCTCGCCCACAACATCCTCTGGTGAATCCCCTGTTTTCCTATCTCCATTGACTCCTTTCTTTTTGGCTGTCCGTTCATCCAGCTTGGCTTTGGTTTTTGTGTCTACTTTTACGAGCGGCTTTTTGTCTCCCACGAAGTTCATGCAATAACCTCAATGCACGCAGACTAGTTGCTGGTTCCTTGTCCTCACAAAAGCCTACGCAAGTGGGCTACGCCGTTGTGAGCATTTATACTTGTGCGTTGGTGTGTCCGCGTCGCTCTGCAATTCGGGCACGTCACGTTATTCGCACGTCACGCATGCGCACACACCTGCCCACGCAAGGCTTCATGGTCATGGTAGTCTTTCTCAGGGTAAACAAGTTTAAAACAAGCATCTTTTTTCGTAAAAGCGAAATGTGTCCTCCATAATTTCGGAGGTCTGTAAAGCTTTATGAAAAGCATAGCAGCCAGGGTTCCATCCCTGCCCTTCAGTCGCCCAATGGGAAGCTATCGCAGCGTAGGAGGAAATGCGATGCTACCAAGCAGACCAATCACAGTTGTCGCGGTCTGCATTGCCGCGACGCGTAGTTACATTTTGGGAGAGGTGCGCATCAGGCTACGGCGTAGGGATCCACGTAGGCTCTGCGTAGGGTTCGCGGATACGGCGTCGGTTTGATGCACAAGTATAAATCAGCCTTTAGGCACCAACACCCGTTTGTTCTCTGTTGGGGCGAAAGTCCATGATGTTCGGCACTTGGGCAGTTGTGGCATCGTCCAGTACCTTCCTCGATTCTCTTTCTAATGGCTCCGTCACAGGGAACGTGGCATGCAAATGGCGAATGGATCTCCAATCAGGTTGCAGTAGTCTCAGCCAATCACAGCCCCACAGTGCTGGCCCTCCTGTGTTTACTGGCCACAAGCCCAATGTGGCCTGTTGGTCGTCGTATTTCACTGAATGCCATTCCCACAGGAGTTACCTTTTCCCCAGCATAAGTTCTCAGTTGGATACCTGCAGGTTCCATTTCAATATGTTCGAAATGCCATTCAAACTCATTTTATGGAATGACTGAAACAGCGGAGCCAATATCCAATTCCATTTTAATTAATTCGCTGTTTACTTCTGGTTTAAGCCATATTGCTCGCCTCCTGTTAATTTTCATATTGTAAATCCTAAGGCTAGCCAATCTTGTCTCACTCTCGTCATTATCTGATTTTTCATCAACAGCGTGCAGATTAGTGCTCTTTCTGAAACTGCAACCTGACTGTTTAGCTTTTTCTCTTCCCTGTGCAGTCCATTTATTTGTGTCTGCCCGGCACGCTGTTTGTATGTGTCCTACTTTGTTGCATTTTCTGCAAGTTTCACCTTTAAACGTGCATTGGTCCCGTGTATGTGAGCCCCTGCCACAACAGTAAAACAATTTGTTCAGCCCGGCCAGTTTCTGTTTAGACGCTGCAATTTTGTTCCCACTCACTTTCATTCCTGACCACAAATCAATTGTGTCTCTGTCTGCTGTTTCCATTGATACAGCAATTTCAACTGCTCTTTTAAATGTAAGCTGTGCTTTAGTTAGGAATTGTTTTTGAACAGTTTCTTGTAAGATTCCACAAGCTAAATGATCTCTCAGTGCCTTACTAAGCCCATCATTGAACTGACAATGCTCGGAGAACTTCTTCAATTCCGCCACATACACTGAAATGAACCCCCCCCCCTTTCGATTCCACTTATGAAACCTAAAGCGTTCTGCGATCAATAATGGTTTTGGTTCTAAATATTCCCGCATTATTTTCACAATATCAGCAAAGCCCATTTCTGCTGGTTTGGTTGGAGCAGCAGTCAAACCTCAAAGCAAACAGTATGCCTTGAAGCCCAGACTACTCAGCAAAATTTATACCTGCTTCTCATTGGCTATTTCATTTGCTTCAAAACTACTGTTCAAGTAGCTCAGTATACATGAGGGTGTATAAAGTGACGCAGATGGGGGGGCTGTTGCTATAGTAGTCTGGCGGACTGACCTCTACCTTTTTGAGGCTAAGCAACAACTCCCGTATGCCTCCTCTTGAATAGGACCCCACCAAGGAGCACCAGCTCAGTATCACCCACACCATCACTGACCTTATTAACTCTGAGGATCACCCATCCACAGCTAGCAACCTCATAGTTCCCTCACCCTGCACCTCCCGTTTCTACCTCCCACCCCAGATCCATAAACCTGCCTGTTCAGGTAGGCCCATTGTTTTAGTTTGCTCCTGCCCCACCGAACTTATATCTGCACCTCTCGAAACACACACGAAATGCTGGAGGAACTCAGCAGGCCAGGCAGCATCTATGGAAAAGAGTAAATCATCGACATGAAGAGCTCCGGCCCAAAATGTTGCCTTTCTACTCTTTTCCATAGATGCTGCCTGGCCTGCTGAGTTCCTCCAGCATTTCGTGTGTGTTGCTTGGATTTCCAGCATCTGTAGATTTTCTCTTGTTTGTGACTGGTTCTGCATCCCTTGGCTCTGTTTTATACCCCTTTCCCCCACCCCCCCCACGCTCCCCAGTTCAGTCCCCTCCTACCTACATCTGCGACACTTCATGTGCTCTTGATCTTTTCAATGACTTCAAGTTCCTCGGCCCTGGCCATCTCATTTTCACTGTTGATCTCCATCCCTCATCAAGAAGGCCTCAAAGCCCTCTGCTTCTTTCTGAACACCAGACCCAACCAATTCCCCGCCACTACTGCTCCTCTCTGTCTGGTGGATCTGAGCCTCTCTCACAATAATCTCTCCTTTCCTCCTCACACTTCCTTCAAATAAAAGGTGTAGCCATGGGCACTTGCATGGGTCCCAGCTATGCCTGCTTGTTTGTCGGCTACATGGAACAGTCTATGTTCCAAGCCTACGCTGGTATCACTCCCCAACTTTTCCTACGCTACATTGATGACTGCATTGGTGCTGCTTCCTGCACCCATGCAGAGCTCGTCAACTTGAACAACTTTCCCTCCAACTTCCACCCTGCCCTCAAATTTACCCGGTCCATTTCTGACAACTCCCTCCCCTTTCTGTCTATCTCTGGACACAGCTTATCCACTGTCATACTTTATAAACCCACTGGCTATCACAACTACCTGGACCATGCCTCTTCCCATCCATCCTATCACCTGTAAAAACACCACCCCCTATCCCCAATTCCTCCATCATCTGCTCTCAGGATGAGGCTTCTCCTTCCAGAACTAAGGAGATGTCCTCCTTCAAAGAAAGGGTCTTCCCTTCCTCCACCATCAATGCTACCCTCACCCACATCTCTTCCATTTCACGCACGTCTGCTCTCACCCCATCCTCCCACCACCCTACCAGGGATAGGGTTCCTCTTGTCCTCAACTACCATCCCACCAGCCTCCACACCCAGCACATAATTCTCCCTAAATTCCGCCATCTCCAATGGGATCCCACCACCAGATACATCCTTCCCTCCCCTCACCTCCTGCTTTCCGCAAGGATCACTCCCTACACGACTCCCTTGTCCATTTGTCCCTCCCCACCAATCTCCCTCCTGGCACTTATCCTTGCAAGCGGAACAAGTGTTACACCTGCCCCTACACCTCCTCCCTCACTACCATCCAGGGCCCCAAACAGTCCTTCCAGGTGAGGCAACACTTCACCTGTGAGTCTGTTGGGGTCATCTACTGTATCCAGAGCTCCCGGTGTGGCCTCCTGTATATCGGTGAGCCCCGACGTAGACTGGGAGACTGCTTCGCCGAGCACCTACGCTCTGCCTGCCAGAAAAAGTGGGATCTCCCAGTGGCCACCCATTTCAATTCCACTTCCCATTCCCATTCATTCCCACATGTGTCCATCCTTGGCCTCCTCTACTGCCATGATGAGGCCACACGCAGGTTGGAGGAGCAACACCTCATAGTCCATCTGGGTAGCCTCCAACCTGATGGCATGAATGTGGATTTCTCGAACTTCTGGTAGTGCTCCCCCCACCACCTTCACCATTCCCCATTCCCATTTCCCTCTCTTACCTTATCTCCTTACCACCTCTTCACCTTCCCTTTCTCCCATGGCCTTCTGTCCCCTCCTATCAGATCCCCCCTTCTCCAGTCCTTTATCTCTTTCACCAATCGACTTCCAAGCTCTTTATTTCACCCCTCCCTCTTTCACAGTTTCACCCCTCACTTGTACATCTTCCTCCCTCCCCACCTTCTTAACCCGACTTCTCTTTTTTTCTCCAGCCCCGATGAAGGGTCTCGGCCCAAAACGTTGACTGTTTACTCTTTTCCATGGATGCTGCCTGGCCTGCTGAGTTCCTCCAGCATTTAGGGTGTGTTGCTCTGGATTTCCAGCATCTGCAAATTTTCTCTTGTCAGTATAGATAAGCTAGTTATCTGTTGTAGAATCGAACATACCAGTCTTTCTGATTCAGCCAGCCATTTCTTCTTCTTTTTTTTAATGATTATTATCACCCAGTGCTGTCTCTTTATGAGCTTGAGAACTCTTCCGTTTTCTGGGCTGTTTTTTTACTTGCTGTTCCTCACTGAGCTTCAACGGGCCGCTAGCTGTCTTAGGTTCGTTTTAAAAATACCCCATCGCCACTGTTATGTTTTCTAACTTCAAAACATTAAACTAGTTCAAAAGAAGATACAGAAGTCCAAAATGTGAGCATAACTTCGTGCTTACTTTAAGCAAAGCGCTCATACATCACATGGTAGCATCATGACGTATGCAATTTACGTATTTATACATAGAGCTGGTGTTGACTTACTTACCAAACAAGAGTGAATATATATGAAAGGTTACTCAAATATTACTTAAATATTATTTACAGAATGTGCAGAGGGGCAATGAAACACTTACAGCACCATCAGAGGCTTATATCATCAAATACACAATACCCACGAGGAAAATGTAGATTATACAAAGATAGAACATCGAACAGTACAGGCCATTCGGCCCACAATGTTGTACTGACCTTCAAATGTACTCCAAGATCAACCTAATCCTTCCCTCCTATACAATCTCCTAGATTCCTTTTAAAGTTCGAATTTCAAAGTAAAAATTTATATATTATCAGAGTACATACATGTCACCACATACAACCCTGAGATTCTTTTTCCTGCGGGCATACTTAGCAAATCTATAGAATAGTAACTGTAAATAGGATCAATGAACAACAGTCTGTACAAATGCAGATATAAATAAATAGCATTCAATAACATGATAAAAGAGTCCCTAAATCAGTGTAGCTATCCTTTTGTTCAAGAGCCTGATGGTTGAGGGTAGTAACTGTTCCTGAACCTGGTGGTGTGAGCCCTGAGGCTCCTGTACCTTCTTCCTGATGGCAGCTGTGAGAAAAGAGCACGGCCTGGGTGGTTGGGGTCCCTGATGATGGATGCTGCTTTCCTACGACAGAGCTCCATGCTGATGTGCTCGGTGGTTGGGACGATTTTACCCACGATGGACTGGGCCAAATCCACTACCCCTTGTGGGATTTTCCACTTAAAGGGATTGGTGTTCCCATACCAGGCCGTAATGCAGCCAGTCAGCACACTGTCCAACAAACACCTGTAGAAGTTTCCCAAGTTTTTTGATGACATGCCAAATCTCTACAGACTCCTGAGGAGGTAAAGGTGCTGTCGTGCTTTCTTCACAATTCCATCATCCATCATCAAAGATCCCCACCACCCAGGCCGTGCTCTTTTCTCGCTGCTGCCATCAGGAAGGAGGTACAGGAGCCTCAGGACTCGCACCACCAGGTTCAAGAACAGTTACTACCCCTCAATTATGTGCCTATCTAACAGTCTTTTGAAAACTCTTAATGTATCTGCCTCTACCACCACACTTGACGGCACGTTCCACGCACCCACCATGGTCCGTGTAAAATACCTGTGTCGGACAGCCCCCTATACTCTCCTCCAACCAACTTAAAATTATGCCCTTTCTGACCAGTCATTTCTGCCCTGAGAGAAAGGTGCTGGCTGCCCACTCGATCTATGCCTCCTGTCATCTTGTACACCTCTAACCTTCCTCGCTCCAAAGAGAAAAGCTTTAGCTCGCTCAATTATAAGACGTGCTCTCTAATCCAGGCAGCATCCTGGTCAGTCTCCTCTGCGCTCTTTCCAAAGCTTCCACGTCCTTCCCATAATGGAGCGCCCAGAACTGTACACAGTACTCCGAGCGAGGTCGGACCAGAGTTTCACAGAGCTGCAAGATCACCTCAAACTCAATCCCTATGACTAATGAAAACCATCGCACCTTCTTAACCACCCTGTCAACTTATCAACTTACGTACAAGTGAAAATCTGCAGACGCTGGAAATCCAGGCAACACACACAACATGCTGAAGGAACTCGGCAGGCCAGGCAGCATCTATGGAAAAGAGCAAACAGTCGACACTTCGGGCTGCCTGGCCTGCTGAGTTCCTCCAGCATTTTGTGTATATTACTTTCTATTTCTTCAACAAGTTTGAGGGATCTTGATGATAATTGGATCTAAACACTCCTCCTCCTGTGATTCATTTGTCAACCTAAAAGCCTCTGGAACTGCCTACTTCCAATACTACCCCTGGTGAAAGACTTGCCTCTATTCTTCCTTTAAACTTGCCTAACCTTAAAAGCCTGTCCTCTGATGTTTGATATTCTGAGGAAAAGATTCTGACTGCGCTAGCCAGGAGTCAGAGAACATTTCGGGAGTGCAGTGTGATGTGTTTTACTGAAACGGGGCAGCACGAGGACATACCTGATCAAAATTTTTCCATGGACGGCTTCCAAACCGTTCGGGCTGACCGGAGGTGCACTGAGAGCGGTAAGCGTAAAGGAGTTGGGGGCTTGCTGTTCTGGTTAACAACGGATGGTGCAATCTGGGTCATATTACGATCGAGGAACGTGTTTGCAGACCGGATATTGAACTTTTTGCTGTTGGACTCCGGCCATATTCCACCGAGATACAACACTGGGCGTCACGGAAGGTCATTCCTGCCTGTGGCCATTGAACCTTGCAGCTCCTCTCGTGCAGGGTCAGACACCCTGAGCCAATAGGCTGGTCCTGGACTTATTTCCATCTGGCATAGTTTGCATTTTGTTGTTCGATTGTTTGTGGTTTTTGTATTGTTATATTTATGCTCTATTCTTGGTTGGTGCGGCTGTAACGAAACCCAATTTCCCTTGGGATCAATAAAGTATATCTATCTATCTAACCTCCAGCATTTTGTGTGTGTTGCTTGGATGGTGGCTGTCACCTTGAGGCAGTGACCCTGTAGATGTCCTCGATGGTGGGGAGGGATGTACAAGTGACGGAACTGGGTCCGTCCCTGACATTCCTCTGCATTGGAGTTGCTATGCAGCTGGTTAGAGGTAGTGCAAGGTGTGGGATGAAGTGCACCAATTACACAGAAAGTGCAAGATCACGAGGAAGGAGAATGTGAGGTCAGGACTCTATCATATTAAGGAATTGTCCTATCATAGTGGAAATAAAATCTGTCCTCAAACCCTGGTGGTACAGCCGTTGTATCTTCTGCCCGATGGGAGGGGGAGAAGGGAGAGGGTCTAGGGTGGATGGCGGCTTCACTGAGGCAGGGGGAAGTGTAGGCAGAAACCGAGGAGGGGTGGCCGGTGTCAGTGATGTGCTGAGCCGTATCCACAGTTCTCTGCGGTTTCCTTCAGTCACGGGCCGAGCGAGCAGTTGCCACGTGCCGAACCGGAGAAGACGCTTCCTCTGGCGCATCAGTGAAAACTGCCGAGGGTTGACGGGGACATGCCGAGTTCCCGAGGAAGCAGAGACAGTGGCGAGCTTTCTCGGCCTTGGCGTCTATGCCGTCGGATCGGGACTGGCCGTTGGCGATGTTCACTCCCAGGAACTTGAAGCTCTCAAACATCTCAAACTCAACACTGTCGATGTAGACAGGAGCACGTGCACTGCCCGCACCCCCAACCGTCACCTTCCTGAGGTCCATGACCGTCCCTTTTGTTTTGTTGGCTTTGAGGGAGAATTTGTTGCCATGACAGCACTGTGTTCTCTATCTCCTTCCTGTATTCCACCTCATCGAGTTTTGGCCCACCATGGTGGTATAATTTGCAAACGTTGATGGAGTTAGAGAGCAGAATCTAGCTACACAGTCCTAAGTGTACAGGGAGTCGAGTCAAGGCCTGAGGCAGATAAAGTTCGACCTTAGACTGAGGGAAACATCTTCTCCATGTCCGCTCTATCCAGGCCTTTCAGTATCTAGTGGTTTCAATAAGATCCTACCCCAATCCTTCTGAATACAGGCCCAGAGACACAAAACTATCCTCTTACATTAACCCTTTCATTCCTCTAAACCTTCTCAAGGACAGAGTACATCTTTAGAGCCAAAAGGCCCTTCGGCCCATCTAGTGCCTGCCAGCCTGATCTTCTCCCTAGTCCTATCTACCCGCTGCACCAGGACCATATCTCTCCAAATCCTTTCCATCTACGTACCCTATCCAAACTTCTCTTAAATGTTTCAGTTGAACCGGCATCCGGCACTCCCGTTGGCCGTTCATTCCACGCTCGCACCTCCTCTGAGCGAAGAAGATCCCCCCCCCGCCCCCAGATTCCCCTTAAATATTTCACACTTCACCCTAAACCTGTGACCTCTAGTTCTAGCCTCACCCAACATGAGGGGGGAAAGTCCTCATGTCTTCACCCTATCTACACCCCTCAATATTTTGTTTACCTCCATAATTTCTCTTCCTCAGTCTCCTAAGCTCCAGCAAATAAAGTCCTTAGGAATTCAACATTTCTGTGTAACTCAAGTCCCTGCAACACCCTCACAAATTTTTGTACGATCTTTCAACATGAGGTGAAAACTGCCCAGCAGATTATCGGCACCCAATTGCCCACCATTGAGAACATCTACCATAAACGCTGCCTGGGCAGGGCGAAAAGCATTATCAGGGATGCATCTCACCCTAACCATGGACTTTTTACTCTCCTCCCATCCGGTAGGCGCTACAGGAGCCTCCACTCCCGCACCAGCAGGCACAGGAAGAGCTTCTTCCCTGAGGCTGTGACCCTGCTGAACCTCTCATCACAGCACTAAGCGGTATTGCATCAGTATTGTACTGTCTCAGTACATTTGTATTTGTGTGCTGTAGCACTTCTTTTATTCGCAGTTATTTTGTAAATAATGCTATTCTTTGCATTTCTGGTCAGATGCCAAATGCATTTCATTGGCTTTGTATCTGTACTCGGCACAATGACAATAAAGTTGAATCTAATCTAATCTAAAATTCTATTGATAGCTTTCCTGTAGATAGGTCACCATAATTGCACGCAATGCTTCAGATTCAGCCTCGCCAACATATTCTAAGTAAATTTATTATCAAAGTGCATACATGTCACCATATACAACCCTGAGATTCATTTTCTTGTGGGCATACTCAATAAATCCATAATAGACTAATAACTATAATTGAGGACCACATGGATTGGGGGTTCAACCAGTGAGCAAAAGACAACAGACTACGTAAATACAAAAAGAAAGAAATAATGATAATAAATAGACAAGCAATAAATCAGTAAGTTCAATATGTACATTTAATGTCAGAGAACGGTATACAATATGTTGAAAGATTGGAGTGACTGGGCTTGCATACACTGGAATTTAGAAGGATGAGAGGGGATCTGATTGAAACATATAAGATTATTAAGGGATTGGACACGCCAGAGGCAGGAAACATGTTCCCGATGTTGGGGGAGTCCAGAACCAGAGGCCACAGTTTAAGAATAAGGGGTAGACAATTTAGAATGGAGTTGAGGAAAAACTTTCTCACACAGGGGGTTGTGGTTCTGTGGAATGATCTGCCTCAGAAGGCAGTGGAGGCCAATTCTCTGGATGCTGTTAAGAAAGAGTTAGATAGAGTTCTTAAAGATAGCAGAGTGAAGGGATATAAGGAGAAGGCAGGAAAAGGGTACTGATTGTGGATGATCAGCCATGATCACAGTGAATGGTGGCGCTGGCTCGAAGGGCTGAATGGCCTACTCCTGCACCTAATGTCTATTGTCTATAATATACATCCTGAAATTCTTTTTCTTTGCAACCACCCATGAAAACAGAGCAGTGCCCCAAAGAGTGAATGACAGTTAAATGTTAGAACCACAAAGCCCCCTCCTGCTCACAAGCAGCAGCAAGGCAAACACCACCCCCACTAGCAAAAAAGCATCGCCCCCCCCACCACCGAGCACTCGAGCGTGCAGCAAAGCATCAATAAAGACACAGACTCGCAGTACCCCAAAGACTACTCGTTCACCCAGTATTCAACATACCACAGGCTCTCTCTCTCTCTCTCTCTCTCTCTCTCCCCCTCCCTCCCCCCAATAAGGGAAAAAGAGATGTCCCCATTTCACAGCGAGCGGGGAGATATAACAAACAACTCGCTGATTTTTGGTGTTAAAAGTCCATTGCGTCATTTTTTCTGGGCTCTGTTCCCAAAGAACTCGGGTCTCTGGGCACATGACCAGTGGCCAGCTCGCTGCTTTCGATCTTCCATCTCTCACAACACACCGATTCCCTACGGAGGCACCGACCTCGAGTCCACCCGCCTCTGGATCCACAAAATCCTGTAATCCCAAAGGTGCGCTAGTCTCCTAGGCCGCGCCCTCGCTATGTCGAACAGCGGCCGGTCGTGAGACCCCGAGAGCAGGTCTCATTCTCGCAAAGTGCTGAAGACAGTGCATAACTCCAGGTTAGGGTCTTCAAAAGAGCCCTGAAAGGGAAAAAACCGAGCGATTAAAGATCGAAATAGAGCTGTTTCCGCAGATGCAAGTGAAGGAGTCGCCATCAGGCACCATCGTCCCCTAAGATCCTCCCCTTGAATATCGAGAACATGAGATGGAGAGTCCTTGAAAGTGGGTCTATGGGTTGTGGGAGCATTTGAATGACGGGGTAAGTGAAGTTTAGTGAAGTTACCCCCTTTGGTTCAAGAGCCTGATGGTTGAAGGGTAGTAACTGTTCCTGAGCCGGGTGGTGCGAGTCCTGAGACCGTCTCCCTGATGGCAGCCTCCAGAGGAAAGCCTGACCAGGGTGGTGGGGATCTCTGACGATGGCCGCTGCTTTCCCACGACAGCGTTTCACGTAGATGTGCTCGGTGATGGGGAGTGCTTCACCCGTGATGGGCTGGGCCGTACCCACTGCTCGTTGTGCCGGGCTGAGGCGCTGCCAAGATGAAGTCTGAGCCTATCTGCTTGCTTAATGCCATGACGTCTGAGGGTGGTACAAAGGTCAAGTGTGCCAAGAGCGGGTAGTGAGGTCAGCTGAGAAGATCATCGGGGTCTCTCTTCCCGCTATTACAGACATTTACACCACCCGCAAAGCCAGCAGCATTGTGAAGGTCCCCATGCACCCCTCACACAAACTCTTCTCCCTCCTGCCATCTGGAAAAAGGTACCGAAGCATTCGGGCTCTCACGACCAGACTGTGCAACAGTTTCTTCCCCCAAGTCATCAGACTCCTCAATACCCACAGAGTCTAGACTGACATCTACATCATTATTATATTGTAATTTGTCCTCTACTGTGCCTACAGTCTTGTTTATTAATTATTGTACTGCCCTGCACTGTTCTGTGCATTTTATGTAGTTCTGTGTAGTCTAGTGCAGTTTTTGTGTTGTTTTACGCAGTCTAGTGTAGCCTTGTGTTGTCTCACTTAGTCCAGTGTAGTTTTGTGTTGTTTCATGTAGCACCATGGTCCTGGAGGAACGTTGTTTCGTTTTTACTGTGTACTGTACCAGCAGCTTATGGTCGAAATGACAGCAAACTTGACTTGACTTGAGCTCTCCTTCCGAGTGCATTTGGATCCCGGATTTCCTCACTTGTGGAACACATTCAGTTGGGATTGGCAACAACGTCTCCTCCACGGTCTCCACCAGCACAGGCGCACCACAGGGCTGTGTGCTTGGCCCCCTGCTCGACTTGCTTTATAACTATGACTGTGAGGCTAATATTTCAATTTGCTGATGACACCACTGTTGTTGGCTGAATCAAAGGTGGTGATGAATCAGCATACAGGAGGGAGATTGGATATTTGGCTGAGTGGTGTCATAATACAACTTGCAGTTGTACAAGGCCTTGGTGAGACCACACCTGGAGTATTGTGTGCACTTTTGGTCCCCTAATCTGAGGAAAGTCACTCTTGCCACAGAGGGAGTGCAAAGAAGGTTCACCAGATTGATTCCTGGGATGGCAGGACTTTCATATGATGAAAGACTGGATCGACTAGGCTTATACTTGTTGGAATTTAGAAGATTGAGGGGGGATCTTATCTCATTATTTATTGCTATTTATTTATATTTGCATTTTCACAGTTTGTTGTCTTCTGCACTCTGGTTGATCTTTCATTGATCCTGTTATAGTTACTGTTCTATAGATTTGCTGAGTATGCCCACAAGAAACTGAATCTCAGGGTTGTACTTGGGGACATAGATGTACTTCGATAATAAAATTTACTTTGAACTTTGAGTCGTACTTCCTCAGGAGGCTAAAGAAATTTGATATGTCCCCATCGACCGTCATCAATTTTTACAGCTGCAGCATCGAAAGCATCCTGTCAGGATGTGTCACAGCTTGATTTGGCAATTGCTCTGCTGGTGACTGCAAGAAGCTGCAGGGAGTTGTGGACACAGCTCAGCCAGTCACAGAATCCAGCCTCCCCTGCCTGGACTCCATCTACACTTCTCACTGCCTCCACCTTAATCAAAGACCCCACCCACCCTGGACGTCCCCTCTCCCACCGGGCAGAAGATACAGAAATGTAAAACACATAGCACCAGCCTCACGGACGGCTTCTACCCCTGTTGTAAGACTGTTGAATGGCTCCCAAACATGACAGGATGGGTTCTTGACTCCCAATCTACCTTGTTATGTTATTGTCCCTTATTGGTTACCTCACTGCACTTCTCTCTAACTGTTACACTTCATTCTGCATTTTCATTTTGCCTTGTTCTACCTCAATTGTCCAATGTAGGGAATGACTTGTCTGGATAGGGTATATATGAGCATTTATCACTGGTGAGATTGCTTCGCTACGGAGAGGGGAGACTGCCTCTTTATCACTGGCGAGATTGCTCCACTATAAAAAGGGAGAATGTTCCCCAGGTTTTCTGCGTTTTGGATGTGGACTTGGGACTGTGGGCTCATTTGCAGTCTTGCGGGTTTTATTTGCATTCTGTGTTTTTCATCCAATCTTTCTCGGGGGAGAAGGATTTGCGGTTCAATGTGCCCGTTTTTCAAACGAGAGAAAATCTGCAGACGCTGGAAATCCGAGCAACACACACAAAATGCCAGAGGATCTCAGCAGGCCAGTCAGCATCTATGGAAAAATGTACAGTCGACTTTTCGGGCTGAAACCCTTCGGTAGTTTGGTTTTTCTTTTTTTTTGCACAGGGGTTGTTGATCATGCTGCTGTTCTTTTCTCTCTTGGTCTCGTGGCTATCTGGAGAAGATTTTCGGAGTTGTATACTTTGTCAATCAATACTAAACAATTACTAATTTATCCACCCACGCGGTGGTGCACATTGTCTGTGGTTGTCGTCTTATTTAATGCACTGTTGCAAGCAGCGTAGGGCTGCAGGGATGTGCAGGGACTGCATGGTTGTGCATGGCTGTTGTCTCTTACAACAATACGTTTATTGCAAATTACAATAGACACAGAAACAAAGTGACTGTGCAATTACAAACACGAATTCAATTAAATGAAGTGTTCCCATTCCAGTCAAATCTGGTATTAGGGTTGCACGGGGTTACTGCGCTTTGCACCGTCATCTCTCCGATAGACGAACTCTTGCCGAACTCTGTCGTTCAAGGGGCGGGACGGTTCTTAAAAAAGGGAACCGACGGCGGTCTCACCCAATCAGACACAAGAATTTGCCGCCGCAGGGAGATTGGCATTTATTCTAACCAATAGTTTTGAGGTACGGGGGAACCCTGCAGGCCTGACTGGGGAGGACGAGGGGAAAGGCGGGGCCGGAGTGGAGAGGGTGGGGTCTGTTGGTTGTTTGGCGTGATAGAAGAGCCAATGACATCTTGCTACGTCAGAACACGGCAGGGGGGAGGAACAGCTTTATGATTGACGTCCAAGAGAAACCAATAGGAGCTGAGGACCTCGATTGAGAGCGTCCTAAACAATTAGCAGGTGAGAGGGCGGGAAACGAAACGCGCGAGGGGAAAAAAGATGGGCATTCAGTTCAGCCAATGGAAACGCGGACCGGCGGGCACCGCCGGCGGAAGGGTGGGAAGTGGACGCCGGCTGCTGATGGACAGGCCACTGGCCAATGGAAGTGTGGGAATGGGGTGCGGTGCCCAATAGCGGGCGGCGCGGGGCGGGTCGGGTTGGTATTGTTGTTGTTGTTGTTGTTGGCGATCTTAAAATGGCGGCGGGCGGAGGGCGGAACGGGAGCGGCGGAGCGCGGTGAGTGAGGGAGGGGATGAGGGAAAGGAGGGAGGGGCTTGCCTCATCACTGCTACTATAATTAAAGGCTCACTTCCGGCTTGCTCCCCCCAATTCCCGCCCCTTTAACTCGAGGGGTGCGATTGGCCAAGTATCCACCCCTTTAATTCAATGGTTGGGGGAGGTGTTTGGATGTCGGCCACAACCTCTGCTCCTTTAATTTCTGCGGGTTGGAATTTGCCCTGTACATTTTAATTTCAAATGATAATATCCACCGTGTTTCCTTCCACTGTAATTTCGGGGCGGGGGGGTGTTGATGTTGATATTTGCCATGAGGTTTGGCCCTTTAAATCGGGGGAGTGGGGCATTTGATAGTGTGATGTCCTGCCCCTTTAATTTGGGAGTTGGGTATTAGCCACAAACTTCTGACCCTTTAATTCAGGAGGTTGATATTTGCCCAATATTCACCCCAATTTTAAAGGGGGTGTGTTGACCTTTGCCACAACTCTTGACCCTTTAATTCGGGGTGCAGGTGATGTTTGTCCTGATTTTCTGACCTTTTAATTTGGGGAGTTGATTATTTCCTCAATTTCTGACCCTTTAATTCAAGGGGTTTTATGTTTGTCTTTTTTAACCCCTTTAATTTCAGGGCGTTTTCCACTCCCCACACAGTTTCTGGCTCTTTAATTCAGCGAGTTGCTATTTGTCCCTAATCTGTACCTTTAATTCAGTGGGTTACATTTCAGCTTCAGATTCTTCCCTTTAGGTGTGAAATCTGAGTCAAAAAAATCCAACACCATAAATTAAAGGATCAGAGATTGTGGGAAATAGTGCCCCACTCTGAATCTTTAATTTAGAGTTGGTTGTTTGCCACACTTCTGCCCCTTTAATTTATGGTGCTGGATGTTTGACTTAGTCTCAGACCCTTTAACTGAAGGGGTTGATATTCACCCTAATTTTTTTGTCCCTTTAATTCAAGGTCTCATTTTTGCAGCCGAGTATCCCTTTAATTCTGTGCCTGCCCCCTAAAGGAGTGGATATCTGCTATAATTTAGGGGTTTGATATTTGCCCTAATTTCCTGCTCCTCTAATTCAGTCTTTGTGTATTTGCCTCAGTTTCTGCACCTCTAATTCAGCAGGCTGGAGTTTTGTCCAGTTTGCCCTCCCCTTTAATTAAAGAGCCAGTTTTTTCCAAATCCTGATTTTTTTTAAATTCAAAGGGTTTTGTGGACTGGATTTACGAGCCTTTAATTCATAGAGTTGTGTATTTGCCTCAATTTATTGACTCTTATTTGAAAGAGTGAGTGTGTGTGCTCATTCATGACCCTTTAATTGAAGCTTTAATTGCAACTTTAATTTATTTAAATAGTTACCCTTAATTAAAGGTGTTATTTGCCTTAATTACTGCCCCTTTAATAGAAGAGGATGGGTTTAGCCCCAATTTTCTGACCCTTTAATTGAAGAGAGTGTTATTTCCCCTGATTACTACCCCTTTAATTGTAAGGGGGAGGCGTTATTCCCCTAATTAGTTCACTGTTTTAACGATTCTGTGGTTTGATGTTTCATATTCTGTGTTTTTCACTCACTGCTTGCCGTTTGCGCGATTTGTTCTTTCTGCGCGTCCAGTGCTTGAGGTTTTTCTTTGAACGGCTTCTGAGGTGTTTCTTTGTTTTCTGGCTGTCTGTGGGAAGCCGAGTCTCAGGGTTGTCTACTGTGTACATACTTGGATAGTAAGTGTTCTAAAAAACTTGGCGTTATGAATAAGCCCATTGTCCCAATTGGGGTAAAGGCTGCCAACAATAGCTCACCAGATTCCTCCCTCCTGGTGCAATCTTTCAAGTTGTCCCCAAATGTGGCCCGTCTTTGCAGATCCTTCCTCTCCCAGGGATGTGTTTCTGTAGTGCTGGATTTTAACGGGATGAGATCATTTGCCCCATTAGACCATTGGCCAACCCTCCTCCTTTTGCAGCTATGCTTGGTGGAGTTAATTGCTGTCTCTTTAATTGAAGGGGTCTGGTTGCCTTAATTACTTCCCCTTTAATTGAAGAGTGGTCATTTGCCCAAATTCAGTAAAGGGGAAGGGAGAGGGGAATCATGGTTGGAAAAAGGGGAAGGGAGAGGGGAATCATGGTTGGAGAAAAGGGGAAGAGAGAGGGGAATCATTGTTGGGAAAAGGGGAAGGGAGAGGAGAATCATGGTTGGGAAAAGGGGAAGGGAGAGGGGAATCGTGGTTGGGAAAAGGAGAAGGGAGCGGGGAATCGTGGTTGGGAAAAGGGGAAGGGAGCGGGGAATCGTGGTTGGGAAAAGGGGAAGGGAGAGGGGAATCGTGGTTGGGAAAAGGGGAGGGGAGAGGTGAATCGTGGTTGGGAAAAGGGGAAGGGAGAGGGGAATCGTGGTTGGGAAAAGGGGAAGGGAGAGGGGAATCGTGGTTGGGAAAAGGGGAAGGGCGAGGGGAATCGTGATTGGGAAAAGGGGAAGGGAGAGGGGCATAATAGTTGGGAAAAGGGGAAGGGAGAGGAGAATCATGGTTGGGAAAAGGGGAAGGGAGAGGGGAATCATGGTTGGAGAAAGGGGAAGGGAGAGGGGAATCGTGGTTGGGAAAAGGGGAGGGGAGAGGGGAATCGTGGTTGGGAAAAGGGGAGGGGAGAGGGGAATCGTGGTTGGGAAAAGGGGAAGGGAGAGGGGAATCGTGATTGGGAAAAGGGGAAGGGAGCGGGGAATCGTGGTTGGGAAAAGGGGAGGGGAGCGGGGAATCGTGGTTGGGAAAAGGGGAAGGGAGAGGGGAATCGTGGTTGGGAAAAGGGGAAGGGAGAGGGGAATCGTGGTTGGGAAAAGGGGAAGGGAGAGGGGAATCGTGGTTGGGAAAAGGGGAAGGGAGAGGGGAATCGTGGTTGGGAAAAGGGGAAGGGAGAGGGGAATCGTGGTTGGGAAAAGGGGAGGGGAGAGGTGAATCGTGGTTGGGAAAAGGGGAAGGGAGAGGGGAATCGTGGTTGGGAAAAGGGGAAGGGAGAGGGGAATCGTGGTTGGGAAAAGGGGAAGGGCGAGGGGAATCGTGATTGGGAAAAGGGGAAGGGAGAGGGGCATAATAGTTGGGAAAAGGGGAAGGGAGAGGAGAATCATGGTTGGGAAAAGGGGAAGGGAGAGGGGAATCATGGTTGGAGAAAGGGGAAGGGAGAGGGGAATCGTGGTTGGGAAAAGGGGAGGGGAGAGGGGAATCGTGGTTGGGAAAAGGGGAGGGGAGAGGGGAATCGTGGTTGGGAAAAGGGGAAGGGAGAGGGGAATCGTGATTGGGAAAAGGGGAAGGGAGCGGGGAATCATGGTTGGGAAAAGGGTAAGGGAGAGGGGAATCATGGTTGGAGAAAGGGGAAGGGAGAGGGGAATCGTGGTTGGGAAAAGGGGAGGGGAGAGGGGAATCGTGGTTGGGAAAAGGGGAGGGGAGAGGGGAATCGTGGTTGGGAAAAGGGGAAGGGAGAGGGGAATCGTGATTGGGAAAAGGGGAAGGGAGAGGGGAATCGTGATTGGGAAAAGGGGAAGGGAGCGGGGAATCGTGGTTGGGAAAAGGGGAGGGGAGCGGGGAATCGTGGTTGGGAAAAGGGGAAGGGAGAGGGGAATCGTGGTTGGGAAAAGGGGAAGGGAGCGGGGAATCGTGGTTGGGAAAAGGGGAAGGGAGCAGGGAATCGTGGTTGGGAAAAGGGGAAGGGAGCGGGGAATCGTGGTTGGGAAAAGGGGAAGGGAGAGGGGAATCGTGGTTGGGAAAAGGGGAAGGGAGAGGGGAATCGTGGTTGGGAAAAGGGGAAGGGAGCGGGGAATCGTGGTTGGGAAAAGGGGAAGGGAGCGGGGAATCGTGGTTGGGAAAAGGGGAAGGGAGAGGGGAATCGTGGTTGGGAAAAGGGGAGGGGAGAGGTGAATCGTGGTTGGGAAAAGGGGAAGGGAGAGGGGAATCGTGGTTGGGAAAAGGGGAAGGGAGAGGGGAATCATGGTTGGGAAAAGGGGAAGGGCGAGGGGAATCGTGATTGGGAAAAGGGGAAGGGAGAGGGGCATAATAGTTGGGAAAAGGGGAAGGGAGAGGAGAATCATGGTTGGGAAAAGGGGAAGGGAGAGGGGAATCATGGTTGGAGAAAGGGGAAGGGAGAGGGGAATCGTGGTTGGGAAAAGGGGAGGGGAGAGGGGAATCGTGGTTGGGAAAAGGGGAGGGGAGAGGGGAATCGTGGTTGGGAAAAGGGGAAGGGAGAGGGGAATCGTGATTGGGAAAAGGGGAAGGGAGCGGGGAATCGTGGTTGGGAAAAGGGGAGGGGAGTGGGGAATCGTGGTTGGGAAAAGGGGAAGGGAGAGGGGAATCGTGGTTGGGAAAAGGGGAAGGGAGCGGGGAATCGTGGTGGGGAAAAGGGGAAGGGAGCAGGGAATCGTGGTTGGGAAAAGGGGAAGGGAGAGGGGAATCGTGGTTGGGAAAAGGGGAAGGGAGCGGGGAATCGTGGTTGGGAAAAGGGGAAGGGAGAGGGGAATCGTGGTTGGGAAAAGGGGAAGGGAGAGGGGAATCGTGGTTGGGAAAAGGGGAAGGGAGTGGGGAATCGTGGTTGGGAAAAGGGGAGGGGAGAGGGAAGCACCAGAGAGAAATTCTATAATGATCAATACATCAATTGTTTGGAATGAAATGACCTTGCCTGGTGTCTCAGGGCTGGGTGTGTCTGCACCCACACCACCTCCCCACCCTGGCACTGCTTCGCCGCCACCTGTGCCACACCCCTCCCGCGGCACTCCACCCTCGCCATTCCCAACATCCAGGTTTACAAACTCGCTCTCCGCTCCACGTTGTCAGATACAGTAGTGTGTGACAGTCTCCGGCACCCCGGCTGTGTGTGTGTGTGTGTGTGTGTGTGTTCCTGGGACTTCCGCACAGTGCTGGAGGTACAGTCAGATTCCCGAATTGTAGAATCTCGGAATGATGTAACCGCGCAACGGCCACTACTTGTTGGTCTCCCCTTTCGCTGTGACAGCTCCCTGTCCCTTGTTAGTGAGAGAGAGAGAGAGGGAGAGAGGCTGTGGCACGTCGAACTGTCGGGTAAACAATAATTCTTGTTGACTGCAGATCATGGCCACTCTTTGGGGGCTTTGCTCTTGCTTGGTGGGGGGTTGGGCTTTCTACTGGAGTGGGTTACCGGCAGGTGTGAGGTGTTTGCACCTTGGGACGATGGTAGGACCCCGAACAGTGCTGCTGTACGGGTGGGGGCTCTTGGGGTCCGTGTCCTTAGCTCCCTGCACAGGTTGTTAGTGACCAGGTGAGACGTCAGTTTGAGTGCACCTAGCAGCAAAGGTCAGAGTGTCCGCTCGTGGGGGCAGTCGTTTAGGGGGTGGGAGTTCACGTGGTGTTGAAACGCAGGGATGAGGGGTGGTCAGCAGGGATGCTTGGGGCAATGCCAGCCTTTATTTGTGGGGGAAGTGGGTAGAGCAGGGGTTCCCGACCTGGGATTCACAAACCCTTGCTTAACGGTACTGGTCCGTTGGCAGAAAAAGGGTTGGGATCCCCCCCCCCCGGGGTTGAGAGGATGGTCTGTCTGTAACTGTATGGCAGCTGGGTGGGGCCATCCCCGCCCACGGTTCCACTCTGAGTGTTTACGGTCAGACATGTTCGCGTTAGAGGTTGTGTGGAGATGGTTTTCCGGAGGGGTTAGCGGGGGGAGGGAGAACCGAAGGAGATTGGGTAGTTCAGGACGAAACTCACTGGAGCTGTGGGGAAGGGGGGGGGGGATGAATTTCTATTGAAGATGGTGAAGTAGGGTTGACGGTGTTGGTGGAAGTAAGAGGGACGGTTTCAGAATAAGGTGGGGCAGCACCCCAATCTCAGGAGGGAGGTGAGGGGATATCCCTCCCCTCCAAAACTGGGGGAGCGTCTGGAAATCTCTCCCCTAGAGCGAAGGTTGGGTTAGAATCACTGGTTTAGATGTAAAATCTGCTGTTTGCAGCAGCGGTACAGAGCAAAAACATAAAAATTACTATAAATTGCAACAAAATAAATACATGTGTGAAAGAGGAACAGTGGGGAGGACAATCATGGGTTCAAGAACAGTTCAGAGAGCTGATGGAGGGGAAGAAGCTGTTCCTGAATCGTTGAATGTGTGTTTTCAGGCTCCTGTACTCCTTCCTATGTCATCAAAGACACCCACAAGTTTCTGCAGATGTACCTTGGAGAGCATTCTACCTGGCTGCATCTCCGCTTGGTATGGGGGGGGGGGGCAACTGCACAGGATTGAAAGAAGCTGCAGAAAGTTGTAAAATTAATCATCTCGGGCACCAGCCTCCGTAGTGTCCAGGACATCTTCCAGGACCAATGCCTCAGAAAGGCGGCGTCCATTATTAAGGACCCCCATCACCCAGGTCATTGTTACCATCAGGAAGGAGTACGGGAGTCTGAAGGCACACACTCAGTGATTCAGGAACAGCTTCTTCCCCTCAGTCATCAGATTTCTGAATGGACATTGAACCCATGAACACTACCTCACTACTTTTAAAAAATTTAATTTAACTAGTTACTGTATATACTTACTGTAGGTCACAATTGTTTTTCTATTATTATATATTGCAATGTTATGCTGTTGCAGAGACAACAAATTTCACAACATAGGCAGGTGACATGAAACCGATTCTGATGGTAGTAATGAGAAGAGGGCACGTCCTGGATGAGAGGGAAGGGATTCAAGGTACCGACTGTGTCAGGAAGTTGGACCCCAGTCTCTGCTCCTGGGCCTCTTCCGTCCAAGGGGTGAGAGCGATTGCCCCACTTTCAGTCTCTGGGGCAAAGGCTGGACCCCGGTCTCTGCTCCTGGGCCTCTTCCGTCCAAGGGGTGAGAGCGATTGCCCCACTTTCAGTCTCTGGGGCAAAGGCTGGACCCCGGTCTCTGCTCCTGGGCCTCTTCCGTCCAAGGGGTGAGAGCGATTGCCCATGTTTGTTTTGACCTTTCTATTCTACCTCTGGGATAGAATTTTCCGACCTGGGACAAATCAGACAGCACATTGTCATCCAAACTTCACCTTGAGGACATCTTTTAAGAGTCAGTGCTTTTTGAAAACGGCATCCGTGACATAGGACCCTGACCCTCTGGGACATGCCCTCTTCTGATTACTCTCATCAGGGAGGGGGTCACCAGAAACAGCTTCTTCTCTTTGCCATCAGTCCATGAACCCAGGAACACTAACTTGCTAACATCAGAGATTCTGGAGATGCTGGAAATCTTGAGCGACACACATGCACACAGGCAAAATACCGGAAGAACTCAGCGAGTCAGGCAGCATCTGTGGAAGGGGAATAAAAAGTCGGTGTTTTGAGCTGAGACCCTTTATTTTGACTGTTTCTTCTCCTCCATACATGCTGCCTGACTTGCTGAGCTCCTCGAACACTAACTGGCTATTCTGCTTTCTCAGTATTTACTCACTTATTTTTTTTATTGTGGATTAATGTAGCTTTTATCCCTTATATTGCACTGCTACCACTAAATGACAAAGTTCACCAGGTACACCCAGCGGCCACTTTATTAGGTACACCTCGATATTGCAAACATCTAATCAGCCAATCATGTGGCAGCAACTCGATGTACTAAAGCATGCAGATGTGGTCGAGAGGTTGGGTTGTCGTCCAGACCAAACATCAGAATGGGGAAGAAATGACTGTGGAATGATTGTTGGCACCAGTCGGCGTGGCTTGGCGATCTCGCAAGCTACTGATCTCCTGGGGTTTTCATGCACAACAGTCTCCAGAGTTTACCGAGAGTGGTGCGAGAAACAGAAAAACACCCAGTGAACGCAGGTTCTGTGGGCGAAAACACCTTGTTAATGAGAGAGCTCAGACTGGTTCAAGCTGACAGTGACTTAAATGACCACGCATTGTAACAGCGCTGTGCGGAAGAGCTCTGAATATGCAACACCTTGAACTTTGGATGGGCTACGGGAGCAGAAGACTACATGGTGTTACACTCCTGTAGGGATCAGGGGGTATGGAGAGAGGGCAGGTACAGGGTTCAGAGTTGGATGATCAGCCATGATCATACTGAATGGCGGTGCAGGCTCGAAGGGCTGAATGGCCTACTCCTGCACCTATTTTCTATGTTTCTACGTTTACCAATAAAGCCATCGCTGAGTGTATGTCAGTGATAACTCTTCTGATTCAATTGAATTAAGCTCACCATTTGGGATCAGAGGCTCAGATTTTGCCCCTCTGCCCCGTCCCAAGTAGCCCTGTGGGTACTGAAGGGTTTGAAGAAATCTTAACCCTTCCCCCATCCCAATTTTATCAGCCGTGACGAGCCCCAGTAAACTGAGATGCTGCTCTCTGGGAGGTTGGTTGGAGGGTCTCAGTTCGTGTCAGGTTGTGGTGTGCCCTGTGAGGCAGCTTTCTCCTGCTGTGAGAGGTTTTGGGAAGGGAGCTGTAAGGGCAGGACAGACGGAGGAAAACTCAGGCCGCCCACTTGATAAATGCTTTATTATTCTCTCATGTACGTCCTTGCTGCCCGTACGCCGCTGGTGTTTAGGGCAGCAATGAAGGTCCTCCGTCTCTGATGGCGCTCAATCATGTCAGTAGCTTCCTCTCGGTCTTCACTACTGTCCCAGGTGAAGACTCGGGAATACTGTCACGCTCAGATGTAGAAGGATTCTCCATTGCTGTTTCTGTAACGGTTTTCTTTTACCAGTCAGGGTCGTTAGCCCAGAGCTGAACCCCTGAACCCAGAGGACCGGTGGACCACCCTTACTCTGGCCTCTACCCTTTGACCTGTTCGGCATGGGTGACCCCACCAAGAGCCAAAGCACTAAGCCCTGACTCCAGCCGACATAGCTCTCCAAGTCATTGAGCCACGCAAACCTCCAGACCCTACAGCAGGGTTGTGGTCCTCTTGGAGGTGACGTGTGTACTGAGAGTGAAAAGTTTCTTTTTGCACGCCGTCACTTGATCACATCAGTACATCAAGGTACCATGAGGGGAAGCAAGATCGGAATGCAAAATATCGTGTTGTAGTTCCAGGGAACGCCAGAGCTGTCAGACAATAAGGTACAAAGACTAGGACAAGGTAGATTGTGAGGCCAACATCATGCAATAGGTCCACTTAAGCACCTTATAACAGCGGGATAGAAGCTGTCCTCGAGTCTGTTGGTATGTGCTCTCAATCTTTCCTACCTTTTGCCTGATGGAAGGGGGAGAAGAGGGAATGTCTGGGCTGGGTGGGGGTCTTTGGTTATGTTGGCCGCTGTACCACAAGCACCTCCGCATCATCTGCCACAAGTGGGACTTTACAGTGGCCAAGCCCTGATTCCGAACCCCGTTCTGACATGTCGGTCCACGGCCTCCTCTTGTGCCATGATGGAGAGCAGCACCTTCCATTCCACCTGGCTACCTTCCAAACTGACGGCACGAGTGTCAATTTCTCCACCTGGGAAACAAATTCCACCCTCCCCCTCTATTCCCCACTCCGACCTTTCGCTTCCTCTCACCTGCCTATTACCTGGGTCCCCCTCCTCCTTCCCTTTCTCCGATGGTCCACACTCCTCTCCTATCAGATCCCTCCTTCTCCAGCCCTTGACCTTTCCCACCCAACAGGCTTCACCAACACCATCCAGCTAGCCTGCTTCCCCTCTCCCCCCACCCAACCTTTTATGATCTGGCTTCTTTTGCCTGCCTTCTCAGTCCTGAAGAAGGGTCTCAGCCTGAAATGTTGACTTTCAGAGATACTGCATTTTGTGTGTGTTGCTTTGGATTTCCAGCATCTGCGGACATTCTCGTGTGTATAGAGGGGAGGCTAGTTTCTGTGATAGGCCTACCCCCCCTCTGCAATTTCTTGTGCTGGGCAGAGAAGTTGTCTGATGAAAGTTAGTGGTGCTGAATTTCACGTGAGGAACTCGAGGCGCTGGTGAGCTTTCTCGGCCGTGGCATCTGGTCTGCATGGTTGGTCCAGAACAGGCTGTTGTGTGCAGAACAACGCTGTGCTGAGATGGGGAATTGTTGATATTGTCCAACATCCTTGAGGGTTTGATACCCAGTGCGGCTGTACAGTGTCCCTCTGAGACCACACCAGGAAATGCTTCCCACCTAAGAAAGAAGGGGCTTGTCACAGGGGGAGTATACCCACAGACTGCTCTATGGTGTGGAGAGAGTGAGCAGGTCAGTGCTGTATTCTCTGGGGTTGAGAAGAATGAGGAGCGACGACGTAGAAATTCTGACCAGACTTAATTTAGGCAGAATGCTTCCATTCACGCATCCCCTCCCACCAATGCTGTGGAATCTAGGACCAGGAAGCTACCCACCCCATCTCAGCTGTGCAGGATGGAGATGGGGAAAGCGGGTGTGGACCTGTGGAATTCTCTCCTCCACAGGCTCGGTCCAAGGGTTCAGAGACAGAGAGTTGGCTGGTCGTTGAGGGAGGTGGGCAGAGGGCTGGTGTGGTCGATTGGCGTGATGAATGGGGAACAGGATGGAGTGAACGAATGGTGTTTTCATGGAGCATTTCTTGTATTGGAGGACACAGATATGTCAGGGTAGAATTCCAGAGGTTACACCGCGAGTGAATGGGAAGGGGTACAGTACTTGTGGGGGTTCGTCTGTTACTGGAGTACAGTGTCGGTTGGGATAGGTCTGTCCATTACTGTATAACACTGGGGTACAGTACCGGTGGGGACGGGTCTGTCACTGTATAACTCTGGGGTACAGTACCGATGGGGATGGGTCTGTCACTCTGTAACACCGGGGTACAGTACCGGTGGGGATGGATCTGTCACTGTATAACACCGGGGTACAGTACTGGTGGGGATGGGTCTGTCACTGTATAACACTGGGGTACAGTACCAGTGGGGGGCGGGTCTGTCATTGTATAACACTGGGGTACAGTACCGGTGGGGACGGATCTGTCACTGTATAACACTGGGGTACAGTACCGATGGGGATGGGTTTGTCACTGTATAACATCAGAGTACGGTACCAGTGGGGATGGGTCTGTCACTGTATAACACCGGGGTACAGTACCGGTGGGGACGGGTCTGTCACTGTATAACTCTGGGGTACAGTACCGATGGGGATGGGTCTGTCACTCTGTAACACCGGGGTACAGTACCGGTGGGGATGGATCTGTCACTGTATAACACTGGGGTACAGTACTGGTGGGGATGGGTCTGTCACTGTATAACACTGGGGTACAGTACCAGTGGGGGCGGGTCTGTCATTGTATAACACTGGGGTACAGTACCGGTGGGGACGGATCTGTCACTGTATAACACTGGGGTACAGTACCGGTGGGGATGGGTTTGTCACTGTATAACATCAGAGTACGGTACCAGTGGGGATGGGTCTGTCACTGTATAACACCGGGGTACAGTACCGGTGGGGACGGGTCTGTCACTGTATAACTCTGGGGTACAGTACCGATGGGGATGGGTCTGTCACTCTGTAACACCGGGGTACAGTACCGGTGGGGATGGATCTGTCACTGTATAACACCGGGGTACAGTACTGGTGGGGATGGGTCTGTCACTGTATAACACCGGGATACGGTACCGGTGGGGACGGATCTGTCACTGTATAACACTGGGGTACTGACCAGTGGAGATGGGTCTGTCACTGTATAACACTGAGGTATGGTTCTGGTGGGGACGGGTCTGTCACTGGGGTATGGTTCTGGTGGGGACGGGTCTGTCACTGGGGTATGGTTCTGGTGGGGACGGGTCTGTCACTGGGGTATGGTTCTGGTGGGGACGGGTCTGTCACTGGGGTATGGTTCTGGTGGGGACGGGTCTGTCACTGGGGTATGGTTCTGGTGGGGACGGGTCTGTCACTGGGGTATGGTTCTGGTGGGGACGGGTCTGTCACTGGGGTATGGTTCTGGTGGGGACGGGTCTGTCACTGGGGTATGGTTCTGGTGGGGACGGGTCTGTCACTGTATAACACCAGAGTACAATTTGCTCCCTCCCTCAGCAGCCTCTCCCCATCATCTCAGTGCATGTCTCTAATGAGGAGTGCTACAGCACTTCCTCTCCCTTCCCGCTCCACAATGAATGATTCTCAAACTGGGCAACAAAAAACCCCCAATTGTCCATTTTATCCTCGTGTCAGGTTGGCTCCAGCTTCCGTTCCCTCACTGCGAGACAGCTGGGGTTTGGGGGTTCAATCTGCCCAGTCTTTACTTGACATTTAATGAGAGTTTTATGCACAGAAAGCCCCTCGCCCTGTCGCCCTGTCGCCCTGTCCTCGTCCCCAACGGCGGGGCTGTAACATGGGACCCGGAGCAGCCAGGCCGCAACTACGCCGCGCAAGTCAGTCTGGCTTTGCGTCGCCAACGCCCCGCCTCCCGCCGCTTCCGGGGCGCCTGATTGACGCGACAGCACCGGCCAATGACGGGCGGCTCCGGTCGATCCTCCAGCCAATGGACGGATGCGGCGAGGGCGGGAGCAGCCCGTTCGGTGGATCGCCTTGGCGGTGCGGCCGGGGCCGTCCCCCCAGCCCCCGGCGTGCGGCGGCTCGGCAGTCCCGGAGAGAGTGAGTGAATGGCCGAGGGGTTTGGGGAGGTGGGGAACGGGGACGGGCCACGGCTTGTAGTACACCACCATCACCCACACCTACCCCGTTCTCCTCTTTCCTCCCGCTCCGCACGGCCGGCTAGGCAGGCGGGCAGGCCTGCGGCCTAGCGCCGGCCACAAACCTGGGGTTCGATTTGAGAGGCGCAGCTGCTGCAGGGAGCGAGGAAGAGACGGAGCTGGAGTGGGAGTGGGTGGGAGGGGGAGTGGGTAGGAGGGAGGAGAGTGAGGACCGAGAAGGGGACAGCGGGATGGGAGGGAGAAGAGGATGGAGGAATGGGGATGGAGGGTTGGGATGGGTTGGCAAAAGGGACAAGGGTTGGGGAAGGTGGTGGAAGGGTGGGGGAGAGGGATGAGGGATGGGGAAAGTGGTAAAAGGGTGGAGGCGAGGGATGGTAGAGAGGAAAGGGTTAGTGGGGAGGGATGGGAAATAGGGAGGAACGGGAGGAAAAAGGGATGGGACAGTGGATGGGAAGGTGAGAGGCGCTCGGATGGAGAAGAGGTTGAGGAATTGTGGAGTAAGGGGTGGTGGGGAGAGAGGGATGGGGAAAGGGTTTGAAAAGTGGGGATGAGGTGTGGAAGGGTGAGTAAAGGTGGAGTAGAAATGTGTAAGTGGGGAGAAGGCTGGGGAATGGGAATAAAGGTAGGGAAGAGAGGAATGGAGGATGGGAAAATGAGTGGGTGGGCAAGGAAGATGGGGTGTGTGAGGGAGGGTAGAGTTGGAAGAGGGATGGGGAAGTGGGCAGGAAGTTGGGGTGAGGGATGGGGAAAGGGGGCTGGAAGGTGCAGGAGTGGAGAGGAAGAAGGATGACAAGGTGTTTGGGGAAAGGGGATGGGATGAATGGGGAAGGGGGTTCAGAAGGAGTGGGATTGTGGAGCAGAGAGAGGGATGGAGGTTGGGGAAGTGTAGGAGGGTGTGAAAGAGGGAGGGAAGGAGATAGTGGGAGGGAGGTGTCACAAATGTCTTGACAGGATGGTGTGGTGGTAATGAATGAAGTGAGGGGGTAGGGTGGTGAGGAAAAGATTGGTGGGTGAAGATTACTCATGAAGGGGAGGGGGTGAAGAAGGAACAGATGAGGGGTAGGTGGGTGATGGTGAAGAGGTGTTTTGAGTGGGTGAGCTTTTGAGTGTTGGATGGGTGAGGGAAGGGAGCTGAGCTATTGGAATGGGATTTGGTGGGTTCGGAGGTGATTCTGGGGGGAGGGGAGGATAAAGATGGGTGAGGTGTGAGTGGTGGTGAGGGTTTTATGGCCGTTTGGAGGGAGTGTCGTACAATAGTAGGAGGACAGGAAGATCTGTGTTCTAGGACGAAGCCCCATTGAAGTGGAGAGGAAGTGTGGTGGTGTAAGTGTGTGGGGGTTGGTAGGTGCGGTGGGACATGACTGGCTGCTGGAAGTGATTAAGGAATGAGTTGGAAATAGGGTGGAGTGTGTGGGGTGGGGAAGGTGTGAGAGAGAGAGAGATGGGTAGGTGGGGTTTGGGGGAGAGGGGACACAGGGTGTGGGGGATTGGGTGGGTGGGTGGGCTGGCTGCAGGCTCTGAGGACAGGAGAGGTATTGGTGGGGCTGAGCTTTTATAATTTGTTCATCGAGCAGTATTGGGAGAAGATTTGGGCCCCGTTTCTGAGGTAGGATGTGCTGGTCCTGGAGAGGCTCCAGAGGAGGGTTCTGTGAATGATTCTGGGAATGAAAGGCTCGATGTATGTGGAACTTGATATGGGTATTTAAGGCAGAGGTTGATGGGTTTTTGATTGGGTAAGGGGGATAAGTGGAGAAGACGAGGGAGAATAGGGTTTGGAAAAAAAGTGTTGATTGTTGGTGGGGCAGACTGGATGGGCGAATGGTCTAATTCTGCTACTTATGTTGTTGTAGTGGGAGAAGGATTGTGTGTGTGTGGTCTGTCGGTGAGAGGGAGAAGGTTGAGAGATAGGTGGACGGGGGGGTGGGGAACTGCAGAGTGAGTGAAGGAGTGAGAGGTATGGGGGACCATCAAGTGGCGTAGGTGGGGGTGGGCTGGAGACTGTAGGAATTGGGGGGGGAGGTGGGCTGTACGCTGCTCCCTGGGTGAGTAGGATGGGGGGGGGGAGTGTGCAGGCTGGTCATGTGAACAGTGCTGGTGAGGAGGGACAGGGTAAATCGGCTGCAGGGAGGGGTGTGCGGCCGGATGGGTCAGAGTGGGAAGGGCAGCGGTAGGCGGGGTTTGCGAGTGAGGGACCTGAGGGGATGGAATAGGGGGTGGGTTGTGGGTGAGTCATGACTGAGGGTCTGGCAGAAATGGTAAGGGCAACAAGGGAGATTCAGGCTAGGTCAGGGAGGGTGGTGGGGAGAGGGGGCGAGGGCTAGGTTTTGTTGTTGGGGCAGGGAAGAGTGGAGAGTTGCTGGCACGGAGCAGGGAGGGGAGGGGGAAGAGGGTGGATGGATTAGTTGGAGGGAGAGATGGCAAGAGTGAGGGTGGTGAGGAGGAGAGAGTGCGGTGCCGTGGGAGGAGAGGACAGCAGGATGTGCAGTGCTGTGGGAAGGCAGGGGAGGACCGTGCCAAGGGAGGGAGAGGAGGAGATGACGTATTGTGGGAGGGGGAGGACTGTGCCTTTGGAGGGAGAGGAGGCTATGACGTACTATGGGAGGGGGAGGAACCTGCGCTGTGTGGGGGCAGGTGGGAAGTTACCATGTGAGGGAGCGCTGTGCTGTCAGACGGGAGAGGGAGATAACACCATGACCGGGGATGGAGCACTGGGCCATGTGGTGGGAGGGGAGAGGGAGCCCCATGCTTTGCGGGGGGGCGTGGACAAATGATTGTCTGTGTGAGGAAAGGGGTGAGGGAGCGCTATCCCTTGGGGGGGGTGGACAAATGACTTTCTGTGGGAGGGGAGGTGTGAGGGAGTGCTGTGATGTGGGGGGGTGGACAAATGACTTTCTGTTGGGGGGAGGTGTCAGGGAGCGCTGCGATGTTGGGGGGTGGACAAATGATTTTCTGTGGGGGGAGGTGTCAGGGAGCGCTGTGCCGTGGGCGGGGTGGACAAATGACTTTCTGTGGGGGGGAGGTGTGAGGGAGCGCTGCGATGTTGGGGGGGTGGACAAATGACTTCCTGTGGGAGGGTAGGGGAGGGGTAAGCGATCGCCGTGCAGTTAGAGGCCGTGCCGGGCCGGGAGGGAGCCCGGTGCTGTGGGAGGAGAGGGGGAGCAATGATGTGCTGTGGGGGGCGGTGATGGTGGGAGGGGAGACCCTTATCTTAGGAGGGGGAAGGAGCAATACGCCGTGGGAGTGGAAGCTCCCTGTGCCGTGGGAGGTGGGGAGGGATGGATCACCCTGCCTTGTGGTTTAAGGGGAGGGAAGTAACGCTGTGTCGGGGGAGGGAAGGGAGCCCTGTACATGGGAATGGGGGGGACGAATGATGTGCTGAGGGAGGGGTGGGGTGAGGGAGCCCATGTGCCCTGGAGTTTGTGCCTTGCTGTTGAGAGGGGGCGACATGCCGGGGATGCGGAAAAGGAGTTGCGTGCCGTGGAAGGGGAGTGAGGAGGGAGCTCCATGCTGTAGGAGTGAAAGGGGTGAGGGAGCCCCGTGCCATGGGAGGGGAGCGAGGAGTTTGTGCCGAGGGAAATGAATCGTGCCGTGGGAGGGGAAGGAACAATGTGCTGTGGAGTGGAGGAGGGAAGGAGCCTGTGCCGGGGGAGATGAAACACCCCGCCGTGGGGTTTAAGGGGAGGATGTAATGCTGGGGAGAGGAGCAGGGAACCCTCTACTATGGGAGGGTGTGCCGTCCTCTGGGTTGGAGCCACTTGCACGATGAGGAAGGGGAGTGAGAAGTGAGTGCCATGCTGTGGGACGGGAGGGTTGAGGGAATCCCATGGAGGGGGAGTGGGGAGGGAAGGAGCCCATGCCGCGAGAGGCGAGCCAGGCGTTTGTGCCCTGCTGGGGGGTGAGGGAGAGGGAGTCATGCCATGGGAGGGGTGAAGGAGCCCTGTGCCATGGGAGGGAAGGGGGCTGTTTGCACCGTGCCATGGGAGTGAGTCGTGCTGGGGGGTAAGGGACAGGAGCCGTGCCGTGGGAGGGGGTGGAGACCCCTGTCTTAGGAGGGAAGGAAGGATGTGCAGCAGAGTGAAGGGAGGAGGGAGATGTGCCGGGGGAGGTGCAGCACCGTGCCGCGAGGTTTGGGGGGGGGATTTAGCATTGTTGGGAGGGGTGGAGGGAGCACCGTACCACAGGAGGGGAGTGGGGATGAGTACCATTCTGTGGAACGAGGGAGAGGGAGACATGATTTGGGAGGGGAGTGAGGCGGGAGAGGAGTGTGGAGGGTTGAGGGCATCCCGTTGGAGGGGAGTGGGGGGGCAGCCCCCGTTCCATGGGTGGGGGGAGTAGGGAGTGAGCCCCATGCTGTGGAGGGAGCCGTGGGTGCGGGGGGAGAAGAGTGCCACGTGCCGTGGGAGGGGAGCGGGGAGTTCACGCCGTGCCGTGGGAGGGAGCAGCGTGCCATGGGACGAGGAAGGAGTCACGTGGGAGGGGAAAGGGGAGGGAGACCCATGCCTTAGGAGGGGAGAGGGGGAGGAATGATGTTGCCATGGGAGGGGAGGGGTGAGGGAGTCGTGAGCCAGGGGTCAGGAGAGGGGGAGCAATATTGTGCTGTTGCGATTGGGGAGGAGACCCTTGGCTGCAGAGGGGAGGGGGGAAGGAATGACGTGCAATAGGAGGGGGAAGGATGGTCACCCTGCTGTGTGGTTTAAGGGGAGGGAAGTATTGCTGTGTCGGGGGAGGAGGAAGGGAGCCCTGTGCCATGGGGGGGAGCACCATACCATGAGAGGGGAGTGGAGTGTTGAGGGAGTCCCATGGGAGGGTAGTGTGAGGGGTTCATACCGTGGGAGGGGAGTTGTGTGCCATGGGGCAGGAGAGGGGACACAACAATGTACTATGCAGTGGGAGTGGGGAGGAAGACCCTTGTCTTGGGTTTATGAACAACATGCTGAGGGGGTGGGGGCCCTTTGCAGTGGGAGGGGGGAGGATGGAGCAGCCTGCTGTGGGGTTTAAGGGGAGAGAGCTAAAGCTGTGTCGGGGGAGGGGGCCAGGTAATGTGGGAGGGGAATGAGGGATAGAGTGCCGTGCCATGGGAGGGGAGTGCAGGGTTGAGGGAATCCCATGGAAGGGGAGTGGGGAGGGAGGGAGAGTGGGTGCGCCAAGCCATGAGAGGGGTGGGGGTGGGGAGGGAGTGCTGTTGCATGGGTTTTAAAGGGAGGGAGGGGGTGGTGGAGTCCTGTGCTCTGGGAGGGCAGCTGGGAGCGACTACCGTGCTATGGGGTATGAGGGAGTGGGGAGGGGGTGACGGAGCCTCATGCCATGAGAGGGTATTGGGGAGGATATCCCATGCTATGTGAGGGCAGGTGGATTCAAGTGCTGTACTTGGTACTTGGGGGGAGGGCTAATGCCTTGTCTGGAGAGGGGAAGGAGGTAACGCCATGAGGGGAGGGGAGAGGGAGAGAGCGCAATGCTGGCTGAGGGGAGAACTGAATGGTGAGAGGAAGAGGAGGAGGGAGCACCATGCCATGGGAGGTGGGGGAGAGAGCATTCTGGCAGGTGCTATGCCGAGGTGGTAGAGATACTGACCTTTTTTCTCACTCCTCTCTTCCCATCTTTCCCCCTCTCTGCCCCACAGGAGTCCCTCCCAGTACTGAGACATCTGTAGACTGTACACCTCCCTGTTAACTGATCCAGCGTTTTGTGCCAAGAGTGAACGGGCGGAGAGGATGTGCGAGTGACCTCCCTTCCATCTGGGGGAGAGAGAGAGACACACGAAAACAGAGAGCAGCCCTCCGTTGCCAGCTGGGTGGGAGGAGGAGCTCCCGCCCTTCCCCGAGCCATGGCGGACCCCATCATGGACTTGTTTGACGACCCCGGCCTCTTTGCCGAGGGGCTGGAATCTCTGACGGCTGGCTCCATTGCCGACGAGCTGGACCTGGGCGAGAGTTTTGACGGCCTGGCCCCCTTCCCGGCTGGTACCCCTGAACCGGCCCCGCAGCCTGCTCCCTTCCCAGCGTTCCCCAGCTCCGGCCCCCTCTGGGCCCAACCCCCTACTGGGGGACAGAGCCCGTCGGCACCGCCCGCGCCTGAGCCCGAGTACCTGGTCCACCATGACTACGCCTTGCAGCAGAGTGGCACCGGGGAGGCTGCTCCAGCTCCTCCCCCTGTCCCCTCTCCCACCCCTTCCCCTTCCCCGTCCCCTGCCCAGCCAGCCCTCCTCCCCTTCTCCCAGCCCCCCGAGGGCATCAGTCAGGGCAACCCCTTCATGGGGGTCCAGGATTCTCAGCAGGAGATCCCCGCTGCTGTCCCCCCTGCCACCTCCTCACCCGCTGCTTCTGTGCCCACCGAGGTGAAGGAGGTGGCACCAGTCCCATCCGCAGGCCAGGGGCAGCAGCCCGCCTCCTCCTCCGCCACCACTGCTGTCTCGTCCTCCTCTTCCTCCTCGCCCGCCATGCAGTACAACATCCGTTACACCCTTCCCGGGCAGCCCACCCCCAACGGAGGGGTGGTGGTTCCACAGGGGGCCGTGCTGGCCAGCACGCAGACCGTGCCCTACGTTCTTAGCCAGCCTCAGGAGAGCCAGTCCAACGGAGCCCCCCTGGGGCAGGTGGTCCTTCAGCCCGTGGCAGCACAGCAGGGAACGGCCACCCTCGCAAATGTCAAGCCCAACGTCACCATCGCACCCTCGCCAGCCTCGCAGGTAAGGACCAGGGGCAAGCAGACTCTGCACCACTCTCTCACCCATTCCGAGTGGCAGACCCTCCGCCCAGTCACACACTCCCGGGGTCAGACACAGAGTGAATCTCCCTCCACACTGTCCCATCACACACTCCCGGGGTCGGACACAGAGTGAAACTCCCTCCACACCGTCCCATCACACGCTCCCGGGGTCAGACACAGAGTGAATCTCCCTCCACACTGTCCCATCACACACTCCCGGGGTCGGACACAGAGTGAAACTCCCTCCACACCGTCCCATCACACGCTCCCGGGGTCAGACACAGAGTGAAACTCCCTCCACACCGTCCCATCACACACTCCCGGCATCACAGAGTGAATCTCTGTCCACTCCATCCCATCACACATTCCTGGGGTCAGACATACAGTGAGGTTCTCCCTGCACTGTCCCATCACACATCCTCCTGGGAGTGGACACACACTCCTGGGATCACACAGTGAAGCTCCATCACTCTGCCATAGTCAGACACAGAATGAAACTCCCTCCACACCGTCCCATCACACACTCCCGGGGTCAGACACACAGAGTGAAGCTCCCGTCACGTACTCCTGAGTCAGGCACAGACTGTGCCAAGTGTCGAACACTCTCACTCCCGCTATAAACCTTCCCTTCCCCAGGGTGACCCGAAGCGGATCACATTAGTCCTGCAGCAGCCGCCTGGATCTTCCCAGCCTGGCCAGCGCCACGTGATGATGCGGACCCTCCCCGGCAAGATCCTGATCCAGGGGCAGCAGCTGACAGCCCTGGCGCAGGGGCAGGGGGCCAAGGGCCAAGCCGGCAAGGTGGTGACCATCCAGCTGCAGCTGCAGAACCCTCAGCAGAAGCTGCAGCCCTGCCAGATGTTCCTGCAGCAGCCGGTGACTGTGGCTGCCACTGCTGCCCCACAGCAGCCCCAGGGAGTTCGCCAGCAAGCACAGGCTCCGAGGCTGACCGTCCCACTACAGGTCTCCCTGCAGCAGGTAACTCTGGTCAGCTTTTCTATCACTGACGTACATCGTGAAATGTGTCCTACTGTGGCAGCACATTAAAAATTACTGTAGGTTACAATAAATAGTGCTGCTAAAGAGGAATTGTGAGATAGTGTTCAGAAATCTGATAGTGGAGAGGAAGAAGCTGTTTCTGAAACTCTGAGTATGTTTAACGAGGAGAGCACAAGCCCCGGATGGTATGGGATGTCTGTGAAGAAAAAGAATTTCAGTATGTATGCTCTGTACATTTCTTCTACATTAAATGCACCTGTTGAAACCTCTAAATGATGGGTACTGCCTTCCTGGGAGGCTACCTCTCGAAGATGTCCTTGACTGCGAGGGGCGCCCTCTTGCGAACCTGTGCATTGGAGCTTGTACATTGGGTGGCGTTGCAGTCGGCTGGAGTCTCCCATCAGGGTGTCCGGTCCCTCGTGCTGGTGGCCGGGGAGGATCTTGGGGATCTTTCAGGTGGATTAGTCTCCAGGACAGATGGAATACGCCCCATGTTATTCAGAGGCGAGAGAGGAGATTGCTGGGGCCTTAATGGAGAGTCACAGGTGTTTTCCCAGAGGGCCAGAGGAAAGCTCTTCTTCTATTCAAGAAGAGAAATAGTGATAGTCCTGGAAACTATAGACCGGTAGGCCCCGGTCAGTAGTAGGGATAGGATTGATGAGCATTTAGGAAACCAGGAACAGGGAACAGGGCTTTCTGTGGGGCAGGTCATGTCTTACTAACTTGGTTGAGTTTTTCAAGAATAATCAGATCATGCGATATTGAGACCCTGGTAAGAAAAAAAAGAGCGTAGCAGGTAGGAACAAATGAGGTGCTTATGGAGTCTAAGAAATGCAAGAGAACACTTAAAGAAATCAGGAGAGCTAAAAGAAGGCATGAGGTTGCCCTTCCAAAGGGGAAGGAGATTCTTAAGGGATTCTACAGATACGTTCAGGGGATGGAACTGGACTCTCTGACGGTGGTGTCTGAAAAGAGGATACTGTCCAAGTTGCTGCCATCTTGGACAATGTCTCCCATCCACTACATAATGTACTGATTGGCCACAGGAGTACGTTCAGCCGGAGACTCATTCCACCGAGATGCAACACAGAGTGTCATAGGAAGTCATTCCTGCCTGTGGCCATTAAACTTTATAACTCCTCCCTTGGAGGGTCAGACACCCTGAGCCGATAGGCTGGTCCTGGACTTATTTCCTGGCATAATTTACATATTACAATTTAACTATTTGTGGTTTTATTATTAGTTATTATTTATGGTGCAACTGTAACGAAAACCAATTTCCCCCGGGATCAATAAAGTATGACTATGACTATGACTAAAGGATTGCAAGTGAGAGAATTGATCCTCTGGAAGATCAGAATGATAATCCATGTGTGGAGCCAGAGGAAGAGATGAGGGAGATCTTAAATGAATTTTTTGTGTCTGTATTTACTCAGGAGATGGACACAGAGTTTATAGAAGTGAGGCAAAGCAGCATTGACTTAATGCACCATATACAGATTACAGAGGAAGAGGTGTTTGCTGTCTTGAGGTAAATTAGGGTGAATAAATTCCCAGGGGCTGACAAGGTGTTCCCTTGGACACTATGGGAGACAAGTGCAGAAACTGCTGGTGCCATAGCAGAGATATTCAAATCATCCTTAGCAATAGGTAAGGTACCAGAGAATTGGAGAATAGCCAAAGTTGTTCTGCTGTTTAAGAAAGGCTCTAAAATAAACCAGGAAATTATAGGCTTGTAAGCCTGACATCATTTGTTGGGACCATTATTGGAAGGTATTCTAAAAGACTGGATATTTGAGTATTTGGATGGACGGACTGATTAGAGATAGTCAGCATGGCTTCATGTCATGTCTAACCAATCTTTAGAGGAAGTTACCAGGAAAGTTGATGAAGGCAAGGCAGTAGGTGTCCACATGGAATTTAGCAAGGCATTTCTTGAGGTTGGTCGAGAAGGTTCAGTTGCTCAGCGTTCAAGATGAGGTAAATTGGATTAGACATGGTCTTTGTGGGAGAAGTGGTAGTGGATGGTTGGCTCTCTGACTGGAGGCCTGTGACTAGTTGTGTGCTGCAGGGATCGGTGCTGGGTTCATCGTTGTTTGTCATCTATATCAACGATCTGGATGATAATGTGGTTAACCAGGGTAGGTCTTACACAGTGAACGGCAGGACACTGAGGAATGCAGTAGAACAAAGGGATCTGGGAATACAGGTCCATAATGGTTGAAAATGGTGTCACAGGTAGATAGGGTCATAAAGAAAGATTTTGGCACTTTTGGCACTCAGTGTACTGAGTGCCATTGAGTACATTGTTGTTGTTTGTGAGGCCTAATTTAGAGTAATGTGTGCAGTTTTGGTCACCTACTTACAGGAAAGATGTAAATGAAGTCGAAAGTGTACAGAGAAAATTTACAAGGATGTTGCCAGGACTGGAGGACCTGAGTTATAAGGGAAGATTGAAGCAGTAAGAGCTTTATTCCCTAGGATGTAGAAGACTGAGGGGAGATTTGATAGAGATATATAAAATTATGAGGGGTACAGATTGGGTAAATGCAAGCAGCCTTTTCCTGTAGAGTTTGGGTGGGACTACAGCTGGAGGTCATAGGTTAAGGGCGAAAGGTGAAAAACTTAAGGAGAACATGAGGGGAAACTTCTCTCAGGATGGTGAGAGTATACTACGAGCTGCTAGAGCAAGTCGTACACATGAGCTTGATTTCAACATTTAAGAGAAGTTTGGATAGGTACATGAATGGGAGGGATATGGTCCTGATGCAGTTCAACAGGAGTAAGCATGGACTAGATAGGCTGTTTCTGTGCTGTACTTTTCTGTAACTCTGAGAAGCTGACAAAGGTGATGTAGGTAGAGTTGTGAATGTTGTCTACATGTACTTTAGTAAAGCGTTTGGTAAGGTCCGTCATGGGAGGCTGGTCCAGAAGATTGAGATGCATGGAATCCTCTGGATTCAGAATTAGCTTGCCCACAGGAGGCAGAGGGTAGTGATCGACAGGACTTATCTTGGCTGGAGGTCTGTGATTGACTGGTGTTCTGCGGGGATGCATACTGGAATTACTGCTCTTTGTGATAGAGTTAAGCAACTGGGATAAAAATGTGGATAGGTAGGTTAGTAAATTTGCTGATGACACAAGATTGGTGGAGAGTGTAAAAGATTGCCAAATGATACAGTTGAATGTAGATCAGTTGCCGATATGGGGGAAGAAATGGTAGATAGAGCTTTTGGGAGATCAAGTGTAGAGGGACAGTGAAGGCTGGATCCTTTACAGTTTTGACGTACAGAGGGGTCTAGGGGTCTGAGTGCGCAGCTCCCTGCAAATGGCTACACGGGTGATAAAGTGGAAGAGAAGGTTGTTAGCAAGCTTGCCTTGATTAGTCAAGGAATCGAGTTCAAGAATTGGGAATTTATGTTGCAGCTTTAAAACTGGTTGGGCCACGTATAGAGCATTGCGTTCAGTTCTGGTTGCCCCATTATAGGAAGGGCATAGAGCAGGGGTTCCCAACCTTTCTTATGCCAAGTGGACTAGTACCATTAAGGAGTCTCTGGACCCTAGTTTGGGAATCCTACACGTAGAGGCTGTGGATAAAGTGCAGAAGGAGGTTCACCAGACTGCTGCCTGGACTAGAAGGTGTGAGCTGTGTTAGGAGACGTTGGACAGCTTAAAGCTCCTCATCCCTACTGGGGCATAGGCTGCCAGAGTCCTTCACACTGTCCCTTGGTGCAGCCCATTGAAGGTCACTCCGCTCCAAGGAATGTCGTCTCTGGACCTTCCATTGGCATTTCTGTGGCTCTTGGCTTTTTGCGGGATGAACTTGTTAGCCCGACGTCCAACCCTTCTCCTTTTGCAGTCGGGCAGTCAGGCTCGGGACCGTCAATGGCAGAGTTAGGTTGGACAATCTTGGTTTTGTTTTCTCTTGCGCGGCAGAGGCTGAGGGGGAGATGCGATAGACTTTCATAAGGCTATGAGAGGCACAGATAGAGTAGACAGCCAGTGTCCTATTCCCAAGGGTAGAAATACCTAATACTAGAGGGCATGCATTTAAGGTGAGGGGGAAAGTTCAAAGGAGATGTGTGGGGCAAATTTTTTCTTTAATACAGAGTGGTGGGTGTCTGGAATGTGCTGCTGGGGATGATGGTAGAGGCAGATACGATACTAAAGGAGGCTGGTGGAGAAAGTTTGTGAGAGGCAGCTGGTCAGAATCTTGCTCCTTCGGAGGCATTGAAAATAAAGGGGTGTGGGTTGAAGGAGGGAGGGGGAAGTTTAAAGGGGATTGCAGAAGTAAAGATATAATGAGATAGTCCTCTCTCCCTCACTCCCCACACTCTTGCCCTGTGTTTGCAGCCAGTGCAGCCCCAGGTCTCAGTGCCCACGGTGTCGGTGGTGACGGCCCAGGTGAGCGGGGCCGTCAACGAGCAGCAGCGGAAGTTGGAGCATCAGAAGAAGCAGGAGAAAGCCAACCGCATCGTGGCGGAAGCCATTGCCCGGGCCAAGGCGCGCGGCGAGCAGAACATCCCCCGGGTGCTGGCCCACGGCGAGCTCAGCGGCAGGGCCCTGGGCACCGACAGCGAGGACAAGCGCCGCAAGAAGAAGACGGCCTCCCGCTCCAAGGACGCCGATGGGAAGAAGTCCAGGTCCTCCTCCGCCGCCGCCACCAAAGCTGGCTCCTCCTCGTCCGCCAAGGGCAAGGGCAAGTCGAAACTCAGGTGAGGGCGCTCCCCACCCCTCGCCCACAGCTGGTCACCTCCCTACATCGAGACTTGGTTGCCCTGGTGTAGTAAAGAAGCCTTTGAGCTGGAAAGGGTGCAGAGGAGATTTATAAGGATGTTGCCAGGAGTCTGAGGGGTGACTGTATAGAGGTGTATAAAATCATGAGGGGCACAGATAGGGTGACGGCCCACAGATTTTTCTCAGGGTACAGAGCATAGGCTTGAAGTGAGGAGGAGAGATTTACTAGGAACCCAGGGGGAAACTTTTTCACGCAGAGGGTGGTACCTAAGTGTAATGACCGCACTTAGTGGTTAAATATAAAAAAATTTTTAGAAATCTGTTGGATTGGTACATGGATCGGAAAAGTTGGGAGGGATATGGGCCAAAGGCTGGCAGATAGGTCAGTATGGATGAGTGGGGCCGAAGGGTCTGTTTCTGTGCGGTATGATTCTGTGACAGGTTAGGCTAGCCGGCTTCTTCGTGTTGCTGTCTTACCATAGAAACTACAGCACAGAAACAGGCCTTTTGGTCCTTTTTGGCTGTGCCGAACCATTTTCTGCCTAGTCCCACTGACCTGCAAACGGACCATATCCCTCCATACACTTTCCATCCATGCATCTGTCCAATTTATTTTTAAATGTTAAAAAAGAACCCGCATTTACCACCTCATCTGGCAGCTCATTCCATACTGCCACCACTCTCTGTGTGAAGAAGCCCCCCCCAATATTCCCTTTAAACTTTTACCCCCTCACCCTTAACCCATGTCCTCTGGTTTTTTTTCTCCCCTTGCCTCAGTGGAAAAAGCCTGCTTGCATTCACTCTATCTATACCCATCATAATTTTATATACCTCTATCAAATCTCCCCTCATTCTTCTACGCTCCAGGGAATAAAGTCCTAACCTATTCAACCTTTCTCTGTAACTGAGTTTCTCAAGTCCTGGTAACATTCTTGTAAACCTTCTCTGCACTCTTTCAACCTTATTTATATCCTTCCTGTAATTTGGTGACCAAAACTGAACACAATACTCCAGATTCGGCCTCACCAATGCCTTATACAACCTTATCATAACATTCCAGCTCTTATGCTCAATACTTTGATTAATAAAGGCCAATGTACCAAAAGCTCTCTTTACGACCCTATCTACCTGTGACACCACTTTTAGGGAATTTTGTATCTGTATTCCTAGATCCCTCTGTTCCACTGCACTCCTCAGTGCCTTACCATCCTGCCCACCGTTGAGGTTTGATGTCAGTGGGTGGTTTTGGTCTGGGTGGCACTCACCCATGCGAATCCCATTTTCCCCCCCTGCAGCACCATCACCCCAGTGATCGGCAAGAAGCGGAAAAAAACCGGATCGTCGGAGGAGAACTCGGATGTGGAGAGGTCACCAGCGCATTCCTCCAAGGACGACGAGGAGTCTGCCACTCAGGTAGGCAGAGCGAGGGCATGGCAGGAGTTTGCTGTCGTTGAGTGGGACATGGCTTGGGGCTGGACCAGTTCTCTCCAGACTAATGGGATCTCACTGATGCGCTATACAACCCTCAAACCCCATGTCATATCCCAGCCTGTAACCCACTCCCGTGGATCTATTATTCTATATATAAACCCTCAAACCCCCAGGTCAGATCTCAGCCTGTAACCCACTACTGGGGATCTATTATTCTATATATAAACCCTCAAACCCCCAGGTCAGATCTCAGCCTGTAACCCACTCCTGGGGATCTATTATTCTATATATAAACCCTCAAACTCCCAGGTCAGATCTCAGCCTGTAACCCACTCCCAACCCTCAAACCCCCATTATTATTCTATATAAACCTCTGAACCCCTGGATCAGATCCCAGCCTGTAACCCATTCCTGGAAATCTGTTATTCGACAGATAAACTCCCTGAATACCTGGAACCCACTCCCGGGATCCATTTAAGTTTGCTGTGAATGAGGGCAGTAAATGGCCGGATTTCTCAGCAGGTCAGGCACGTCTCTGGACTGTGGACCTCTTTACTGTTCTCTGGGTCAGCGCTGGCATTCTCTGGGCTTTGCCTCCCCCACCTGATTCACCACCCCCCCCCCAGCCCACCATGGTCAGCCACTCCCACTTCTCTGTGTGTGGATTCCAGAAGCGGCGCTCCAACCGGCAGGTGAAGAGGAAGAAGTACACGGAAGACCTGGACCTGAAGATCACGGACGATGAGGATGAGGAGGTGGACGTGATGGGCCCGGTGAAGATGCCGCCGATGGTAGACGTGGATACCAGCCTGCAAACCATGCAGCTGTTCGTGGTGAGTCCGAGTGAATGCGGTGTGACTTGGTGCCTCGATCTTGGCTTGTGTTACTAAGGCTGGGGTTTGGGGAGGAGGGGCAACTAAAAGTTGTGCATAGTTCGAGGGAGTATTGTGGAACCGGGGCTGTGGGATCCCTGAAGTTGAACACTTTGGAAGGTTGAACTTGAAGGCAGAGTACAGGGTTAAGACAGAAATCTATGCAGTGCATCAGAACAAAGAGTCTTGTAGCAACGTCCATAGATACCCTCTGAGTTGCCGTGCAAGTTGACGGGGTGGTTAAGAAGGAGTATGGTGTGTTGGACTTCATTAGTTAGGGTATTGAGTTCAAAATCTGCAAGGTAATGTTGCAGTTCTTTAAACGTCCGCTTGGACCGCACCAGCGGTTTCATCTTCAGTTCTGGTCGCCTCATTACAGGAAAGATGTGGAAGCTTCAGAGAAGGTGAGGAGGAGATTTACCAAGATGCTGCCTGGATTAGAAATGTATAGCATTCCTGAGGGAAGGTTGAGTGAACTAGGGCTTTTCTCTTTGGAGCAAAGGAAGGCGGGAGGTGACTTGTTAGAGGTGTACAAGATGAGAGGCTTAGATAGAGCGGACAGCCAACATCCCAGGGTGGAAATGGCTGATGTGAGGGGGCATCATTTTAAGGTGATTGGTGGACAGACACATGAACGTTCAGGGAATGGAGTGATATGGACCATGTGCAGGCTGAAGGGATTTAAGTTAATTTGGCATTGTGTTTGACACACCATGGGTTCCTATGTTGGACTGTTCTGTGTTCTATGAATGAGTTAGAGAGGGTGCAGACAATGTTCACAAGAACATTGCTGGGACTGGAGGGCTCAGTTACAAGGAGAGACTGGACAGGTGTAAGGAGGTTGAGGAGCTGACCTGAGAGAAGTTTGTAAAATCTGGAGGAACATAGTCTGGGTCAATAGTTCTGGCTTACTGCCTGTTATGCTGCTGGTGTTTAGGGCGTCAATGAAGGTCCTCCATCTCTGGTGATGTTCAGGGATTCCTTCGTGTGTCAGAGGTTTCCTTTTGGTTTTCACTCCTCTCAGTCATGCAAGTCCCAGGTGGAGACTCAGGAATACAGTCACACTCAGATGTAGAAGGATTCTTCATTGCTGTTTCCGTAACAGTTTTGTTTGACTGGTCAGGGTTGTTAGCCCTGAGCTGAACCCCTGAACCTGGCCTTTACCCTTTGACCTATTTGGCATGGGTGACCTTACCAAGAGCCAAAGCATGAAGCCCTGACTCCACCCAACATAGCTCTCCGGGTCATTGAGGCACGCAAGCCTCCAAACCCTACGACAAGGAGGGTAGTCATTGCAGAAGAGTTCAAAACTGGACGACACAGGTTTATGGTAAGAAGGAAGAGGTTTGGGGACCTGAGGGGCAACTTTTCACCTGAAGGCAGGGGTTGCCAGAAGATGGGGCTGAGGCAATGTTTGACCTCAGTCTTTTCCAATAAACCTTTCCAATTCACGTACCTGTGGAACTGCACTTTGAGGGGCAAATGGAATTGGCTTAGATAGGAATCATGGTTTGCATGGACCTATTGGCTGAAAGGCCTACTTGCATGCTTTGTGACTCTGTTGCCTGGTGTTGAGGATCATAGTTATCAGGAGAGCCCAGGCAGACTGAGTTTATTCTTACTGGGGCGTAGGTTTATAAAATTATGGGGTAGGGGGTCCTTCTCCTGGAGCAGGGGGGTGTAGCACTGGAATGCACCGGTTAAGGTGAGAGGGGGAGATGTTAAATACAATGTGAACTGTTGGTGGATCATACAGAAGGTGATGCTTATCTGGAGTGAGCTGCCAGGGGTGGTGGTGGTGGAGGCAGGTACAGTTACAATGCTTGTAAAGAATTGGGGAGTTTTAGCTCAAAGGTGATGTTGGACAAACTTTCTTTCATAATCTTTTTATTGATTTTCAAATGTACAAACATAACAACAGTATTAATACAGAGAAATTGGGATTATGTTGTTAATAATTGACATAGGCAATTAAAAACTGCAGATAATACAAGTATATTCGACCTCTCAAACTCTTAGTATGATTGAACATGGTAGAGAAAAAAAAAGAAAAAAGAATATTAAAAAAACCCCAAAGTAAAAAAAAAACTAAACTAAACCAAAAAAAAAATCTAATCTAAACAAAACAATTCAAGGCTAGGCTGATATGTTACATCGAATACATCGTTAATGTCGTTAACTCCTCTCCTCCATCCATATATCCTAGGTTAATAAAAAGGATTCGGAAAAGGTCAGACTACATCATATGAAAATATTGAATAAATGGCCTCCAAGTTTCTTCGAATTTAACCGAAGGATCAAGAGTAGCACTTCCGATTTTTTTCTAGATTCAAACATGGTATAGTTTGGGAAAACCATTGAAATGTAGTAGGGGGATTTTTCTCTTTCCAATTCAATAAAATGGATCTTCTAGCCATGAATGTAACAAATGCAATCATCCAATGGGCTGAAGAGGATAGAGAACTATGTTTCATCATTGGTAAACTAAAAATTGCAGTAATAGGATGAGGTTGCAAATCAATTTGCAAAACTGTTGAAATGATATCAAAAATATCTTTCCAATATTTTTTCAAAAGAGGGCAAGACCAGAACACATGAATCAAAGAAGCTACTTCAGAATTGACATCTGTTACAGACAGGATTTATATGAGAGTAAAAGCGAGCTAGTTTATCCTTAGACATATGGGCCCTATGTACCACCTTAAATTGTATCAACATATGTTTAGCACACACAGAAGAAAAACTCACCAATTGAAAAATTTTCTCCCATTTCTCTATAGATAATTGAAGTTGAAGTTCCCTTTCCCATTCATTCTTAATCTTATCTGATATGCTTGGTTGTATTTTCATAATTATGTCATAAATAATTGCTATTAAACCCTTCTGATAAGGATTTAAACCTAAATTTTTTTCCGTGATATCAGTTGAATGTGAAGTCGGAAAGGTAGGGGAGGTTGGATAAACTTGGTTTGTTTTCTCTGGAGACTGTTGTGTATTTAATATTTCAATAATATTTGAGCAATCTTGTGTGTATATAGTTTAATTATTTGAATGAACAAGTATGCTTAATTACAGGTTACACTTAAAAATACATGAATTGCGTACATCATCACGCTGCCACTTGAGATGTGCGCCTCGCTTAAAGTAAACTCAAAGTTAGACCTGCATTTTGGACTCCCACGTCCTCCTTTGAATTAGTTTAATGTTTTGAAGTTACAAAACATAACAGAGATCTGTTAGAGGTTTATAAAATTTTGAGAGGAATTGATTTATTATTGTCACAAGTACTGAGATACTGTGAAAAGTTTGTCTTGCGTACTGTTCATACAGATCAAATCATTACACGCTGCACTGAGGTAGTACAAGGTAAGACAATATCGATGCAGAATAAATTGCTGTGGAGAAAGTGCAGGGAAACCATAGTGCAATATTCTAATGACTGCAATGTCAGGAGTCTATCTTATTGTTCAAGAGGTCTGATTACAGTGATGACAGTATTGTCCTTGAGCTTGGTGGTAAATGCTTACAGGGTTTGTATCTCCTGCCTGATGGCGGGGGGAAAAGAGAGACTATCCGCGGTGGGTGGGGTCTTTGACTCTGCTGGCTGCTTCACCGAGGCAACGGGAAGTGTCCATGGAGGGGAGGCTGGTTTCTGTGATGTGCTGAGCTTTGTCTGCACTGTGCAGTGTCCTGCGGTCACGGGGAAGGCGGTTGCCGTACCAGTCCAGGTAGGCAATGCTAAAAATTGGTGAGGGTCGACGGGGACGTGCCTAATTTCTTTTAGCCTTTTGAGGAAGTAGTGGTGTTGGTGAGCTTCCCTGTCCATGATTTCAACGTAGTTGGACCAAGACTGAGGTTCACTCATTAGAATTTGAAGTTCTCAACCCTCTTGACCCTCAGCTCCATCAGTATGGACAAGAGTGTGTGGACACCACTCAACGCTCTGAAGTCAATGACCTGCTTTGACTCTATTATAAAGCACACTGCCAGTCCTTTTCTCCCAGAGTGGAAAGTGTTAAATACTGGAGGGCGAGTTTTTTTCCCACACAGTGGGTGTCTGGTAAACATTTCCGAGGGAGTTGGAGGCGGAGGTTCTGGGCGTGTGGCTAGCGGAGGCAGTGATTGATAGTGTGTCTGGAACACGCTCCAGGGAGTGGAGGAGGTGCAGGTTTTCACAATTTTTAGTAAACATCTGGCTAAGCACTTGCACCCCCAGGGTCGAGAAGTATTCGGCCTGAATGCTGGGAAATGGGACTGATGCAGATAGGGACTCGAGTAAGCGCAGTGTCGCTAGGCTGTAGGGTCTGATCCTGCACTGTCAGACTGTACAATATGCTTTATGCAGTCCCCCATCACCCACATCGCCCATTTTCCTGTCCCATCCCTTCTACCCCAGCTGGTTCCATCTGCCCTTCACTCTTCCCGAATGGTTCCCATTCTCACCTCTGCTTGCTTGTCAAAACCAGGTGTTGTGGCCTTGGTGTTCCTGTTGACCTCCCTCTGGTCTCCACCATCATCGTCCATCACCCCCAGCTGCCTCCACCTCCTGTTTGGTTTTGACTCACTCCATCTATCATCAGCCTGCCTTCCTACCCAAGTAGGAAATGAGCAGAGCAGGGATTCCCAACCCTTTTTATGCCATGTACCCCTACCATTAACCGTGGGCTGTGTAGACCACAAATTTGGAAACATTGTCGAGGTGCCAGAAGCACTGTATGCATTTCTGGTATCCCATTTCAGGGAAGGCTGTGGACATGGTGCAGAAGATATGTGTAGATGGAGCGAATGGAGGGATATGGATGATGCAGAGGTGGAGAACGTTGTGTAAATGGGCATCAAGATCAGCACAGCATTGTGGGGCCGAATGACCTGTCTAGTACTGTCTGTTCTACTCGTACGGGCATGATTGGGTCAAATGGGAATGACTGGCATCGGTGCCAGCAAGGATGAGGACCAAAGGGCCTGTACGATTCTGTGAGCCGACCCTTGACAGACCCTCCTGTGGGTGGGGGAGTGAGTTTGCTCTGCGCCACTGATCTTGCACGTAACTGCCATCTCGTTTCTCCTCAGGAAAACCCCAGTGAAGAGGATGCTGCTATCGTGGATAAGATCCTCTCGTTCAGGGTGGCGAAGAAGGAGGTAGGTGCTCCAAGTCGCCAAGTTTGACACAGGGTCAGAGTGTAGAAATAGGACACCATGCGGTCACAGGGAAAGGCCTGGTTAGACAACCTTCGTCTTGGGTCTTTTCCTGTTGGGCTTTTTACTGACTCGTTCATTTGTTATGAGCTGTGTCGTATGACGTGGGCCATCATGGCCTTTCCGTGACCATGATTGTTCTTGGCAAATATTTTTACAGAAGTAGGTTGCCTTTGCCTTCTGGGCAGTGGCTTTACAAGATAGGTGACCTCCCCTCCAGCCTGTTGTCAGTGGTCACATAACCAGGGCTTGTGATATGCACCAGCCGCTCATACCACCATCCACTTCCTGCCCCCGTGGCTTCATGTGACCCTGATCGTGGGGCTGAGCACGTGCGACACCTTGCCTGAGGGTGAACTACAGGCTAATGCAGGGAAGGAGTGGCTTACTCCTCCTTTGCTAGAGACGTATCTCCATCCTGTGACCCTGCTGCTCCTAAATCGTTCACTGCCCCTTCCAGCAGAGAAACCGCAGAGTGTTCTGCCAACAATAGCAGAACAAATCCCCCCATCTTGTGCCCCTGCAGACAGCTGCGGGCAGTTTTCCCAGCTTGTGCCCCAAATGGCCGAATCCTCTGCTGACAACAGTAGGGCAATTCCCATTTCAGTGGGTGGGAGCGATTCCAGCATCTCTTGAGAAGCCTGGTGGAGTAGAGAGCAGGGGGTCCCCTCACATCGTGGTCATGTGGATGTGGAGTACATGGATTAACCCTACCACTCAATAGGGAATGTTTCTCCCCCCCCCACCACCCCTATGGTTTGTTTGTAGACGTGAGGGCAGGGTAATATAAACATAGAGCAAACTGCTAGTTCAGCACTCTAGTTGCCCCCTCCCCTGAAACATAAGAGGCCATTTCTTCATCGCAGCCGAGTCTGGAAGTCTGGGGGGCTTCCGGAAGGGTGAACATGAATCCATCCCCCCCCCGGCTTCCATCCCATAGGATGATGATGGTTCCTTTCAGTCAGTTAGTGGGGTGGTACCCCACTCCTCAGAAAGGAACAGCGTGTGCGTGAGTGGATTTTAGGTGAGTAGGGGGTTGCACAGGTCCGGACCCACCCTCTCAACATCCCCTGCCGGATCCAGCGGCATGGTGGGGTCCAAGACGGCTGGGGGAAGTTCTGTTGCAGTGAATGGCCACACCAAGCTTCGATGCAAGGGATGCCCTTTCCGCGCTTCACGGCACGTGCTTGCTAGATGGCCGTTGACCCTACGAGAGGGTTCACCCGCCCTTCGACAGGTCTTGTTTTTTGTCCTGCAGGGTGGCTAGCTCCCCTCCTCACCGGGCAAGCCTGGTGGGGGAGCCGGTTTAGTCGTCGACCACCCGACCAGGCGACAGGTAGTACTGGGTTACATGGTACCAGTAGCACTCAGATGAGTGACCATTCATGTCCCCCCCCTCTCCCCCCCCCCCAATAGCACCACCTTCAGGACTGGATGTACCTTAGCAGACATCCTTCAGGTGCAGGAGTACTGCACTCTGCAGTCGGTGACGAATGTTCATCCAACTTGCGTTTGTTGGCAGAGTCTCGAGGGTGTTGGGAGTAGGGGTGGGGGGTTGAACTGTCGTGGGAGGTGCTCCCTCCCTCCCTGCTCCCCAACAAGGCTCCGGGAGACTGCGACTTACTTCCATTCCCTCTGTCTCCTGCAGGTGTACCAAGGACAGTACATGGAGGTGGAGGAGTTCTACGTCAAGTACAAGAACTAGTGAGTTGCTGCCCTCGCCTGGTGGGGCAGGGCGTGGGCGCTGAGCCCATCGATCCGGGGGCTCTGCGTCCGTGGGGAGGGGTCTGCCGATGCCGGGGCAGACTCCGGGCAGGGTGTTTCCGCCTCCAGAGCGAAAAACCGTTCCCTCGTTCTGAAGGAGGATTTGTATACACTCTGTGGTGTAGTGCTCCCTCCGCGCCGTTCCACCCATGTTGTGGCGCTGCTTCCTCGCTGCCCCTCCGTCCACACCGCTGCCTTCCTCCCTTCCCTCACACAGCAGGGTGCTCCCCCTCCCCCCCACTGTACCTTTCTCAGGTGGGTTCCTGTGTTACAGTTCCTACCTGCACTGCGAGTGGGCCACCCTGCAGCAGCTGGAGAAGGACAAGCGTATTCACCAGAAGATCAAGCGCTTCAAGGCCAAGATGGCGCAGATGAGGCACATTTTCCACGAGGTGGGTACCACTGGCCGGCCACTTCCTGCTTCTTGCCCCCCCCCCCCCGCACTCCACTTCTCCCTCCACCGTCTCTTAACTCCTCCCATCCTCTCTCCCCAGGATGAAGACCCCTTCAACCCGGACTACATCGAGGTCGACCGACTGCTGGAGGAGTCTCACAGTGTGGACAAGGATAATGGCGAGGTGAAGAGAGGCAGGGAGGGTGTCACAGGAAGCAGGGGAGGAGAGGGAGTCTACTGTTGGAAACAAAAGCAGTTCAGTGCTTCCTCTAGGCCAGGGGTTCCCAACTTTTGTGTTATGCAGTGGATTGGGGTCTGTGGGCCCCAGGTTGGAAACTCCTGCTCTAGACTGTGGGTAAGCTGCTGGGGAGAGAGTGCCAAGTTGCAGGATGGCGTGTATATGTGTGAGAAAGTCTGCAGATACTGGAAATCCAGAGCAACACACACACACACACACACACACACACACACACAAAATGCTGGAGGAACTCGGCAGGTCAGACAGCAACTACAGAAATAAGCAGTTGACGTTTCGGGCTGAGACCCTTCTTCAGGACTGAGAAGGAAGATGGGAAGATTCCAGAATAAAAAGGTGGGGGGGGGCGGTGAGGAAGAGGCTAGCGGGAGGGTGATAGGCGAAGCCAGGTGGGTGGGAAAGGTAAAGGGCTGGCGGAGAAGGAATGGGATAAGAGAGAAGAGGGTGGACCATAGGAGAAAGGGAAGGAGGAGGGGACCGGGGTAAAGTGACCGGCAGACAGTAGGAGAAATCGATATTCATGCCATCAGGTTGGAGGTTACCCAGACAGAATGTAAGGTGTTGCTCCTTCACCCCGAGGGTAGCCTCATCGTGGCACAAGAGGAGGCCATAGACTGTAAGTGGTGTCACAGGTAGACAGGGTGGTGAAGAAGGCCTTTGGCCTGCTGGCTTCCTCAGTCATGGGGGTTATTTTGTCGTCGTAGAAGATGTTGATGTGTCCACGGCCAGTGTATTGTGTTCAGTTTTGGTCGCCATGCTAGAGGAAAGCTGGAAAGAGCACAGAGGAGACTTCTGAGGGTGTTGCCAGGGCTCGTCTGAGTTACGGAGAGAGGTTGGACAGGTTGAGTCTTTATTCCTTGGGGCTCCCTACTCCAGTCGAAGGGTGACCTTACACTGTAATATAAAATCACGAGGGGCATAGTTAGTGTGAAATTTCCTCAGGGTTGAGCGGGTGCAGGCTTAAAGTTAGAGGGGAGAGCTTTACTAGGAACCTGAGGGGCAACTTTATCACCCAGGGGTAGTGCATATATGGAGCAAGCTGCTGAAGAAAGTGAATGAGGCAGATACTTTACATTAACAACGTTTATAAGGCAGTTGGTCAAGTACGTGGATAGGAAAGGTTTAGAACGGGCCTCCCAACCTGGGGTTCATTGACGCCTTAATGGCATTAGTCTATGGCGTAAACAAGGTTGGGAACCCCTTCGGAGGGATACAGGCCAAATGAGAACAGATGGCACCAGCTTGAATGGGCTGTCTTCGTCAGCTCGGACCAGTTGAGCCAACGGACTTGTTTCTGTGCTGTTTAACTGAATCTATGAGCTAGGGTTGGAAGGGCAACCTAAAACATTGATTGTGCGTCTTCATGCCCCACTGGTGGTAATGAGAAGAGGGCATGTCCTAAATGGAGAGGGTCCTTGGTGATCGATGTGCCCCCCCACCCTGAGACGGTCACTGTCTTTTGGAGATCTCATCGATGGCTGACCAAGTCTGCAACCCTCTGCAGCCTCTTGTGATCCTGCGAATTGGAGCCTCTGTTACGGGTGATGATGCAACCAGACAGAAGGCTCCTCTTGGTACACGTGTAGAAATTTGCTCCTGTCTTCGGTGATATACTAAATTTTTTCAATCTCCTAATGAAGTAGAGCTACTGGCGTGCTTTTGTTACTAATGCCTGAGGCCCAGGGCAGATCCTTGGCGATGTCGATGCAACAACTAATTTTGCATTATACATGGGTGGTGTCTGACTGTGAGTTGAGTCAAGGTAAGAATTGATTGCAATGGAGGGATAGAGTACACTTCCCCCTCTCCCTCCCTCCTTCCCTCTGTTTCACCGTCTCTCTCTCTCTCTCTTTTCTCAGCCGGTGGTCTATTACCTGGTGAAGTGGTGCTCCCTGCCCTATGAGGACAGCACTTGGGAGCTGAAGGAAGATGTGGACGAGGCGAAGATCGAGGAGTTTGAGCGGCTCCAGGCCAGGAAGCCCAAGCTGACCCACGTGGTGAGCAGTCCACACCTTCCCCTTTCCCCTCCTGTCTCCTCTCCCCTCCTGTGGGGCCTGATAATCCCCCTCCTCTCACCCTCCCCTCTCCTCCTTCGCCCTGCAGGAGCGCCCGCCGGCCAAAGCCTGGAAGAAGCTGGACCAGTTCCGGGAGTACAAGAATGACAACCAGCTGCGCGAGTACCAGCTTGAGGGCGTCAACTGGCTGCTCTTCAACTGGTACAACAGGTGGGTAGGTGAGGGGCTGCTCCCTGCGCTCCGGGTGGGCCCTCAAAAGGCAGGGGTGGAGGGGAGGCAGGGGTTCCCAGAGGTGGATAGGGGTGAAGAGGATAGAGCGGATCATGGACAGGAGGGAAGGGGGGTGGAATGCATCGCGGAGATGGGGAGCAAGTCATGATGTGGATGGGCAGAGGGGAGGGTTTAGGGCAGGGAGCGGCATTGGGGAGAGACTGGATCACGGAGGCTGGTGGAGATCATAATGGGGCAGGATGGCGTAGGGTAGGGAAGGGTCATGGAGCCAGGGTGGGTCTTTGGGCGGGGGGGTGGTTGGTTACAGAGATGGAGGGGCAAGGGATGATGTTATGGAGGCAGAAATAAGGAGGTGAGTAGTGGTGGAGGAGAGACTGATGCTGACAATCCCACCCTCCTCTCTCCACCCCCCAACCACAGACAGAACTGCATCCTGGCTGACGAGATGGGCTTGGGGAAGACCATTCAGTCCATCACCTTCCTGGAGGAGGTGTACTCTGCCGGTATTCAGGGCCCCTTCCTTGTCATCGCCCCGCTCTCCACCATCACCAACTGGGAGAGGGAGTTCAGCACCTGGACTGACATGAACGCCATCGTCTACCACGGCAGTCTGGCCAGCCGGCAGATGATCCAGCAGTACGAGATGTACTTCAGGGATCCCAAGGTATCTAGTGCACTGCACAGTGCGGTGTCACCGCGGCCCTGTTCCCCCATTCCTTGTGCCCACCCCCATACCCACTTCCCTCTCCGTCCGCCCTCCCCTCCCAACCCTGCCCCCCTGCCCACCTTGGTAACTCTGCCCCCTTCCCTCCCGAGCAGGGTCACTTCATCCCAGGAGCCTACCGCTTCGACGCGCTGATCACCACCTTCGAGATGATCCTGTCGGACTGCCCGGAGCTGAGGGAGATCGCCTGGCGCTGTGTCATCATCGACGAGGCTCACCGCCTCAAGAACCGCAACTGCAAGCTGCTGGAGGGCCTGAAGCTGATGGAACTGGTAGGGACCGCCAGCCGCCGCGGCGGGGCAGGGTGGCGTGAGCGCTCCATCATCCCCGGGCTCCTGACCCCGTCCGAACCGGGAGCAGAATCCTGCCCTGCTCCTTAGATCGTGCCCCTACTAACCCACCACATGGATACCCTCTGGGCGAAAAAGTAAATGTCTCCCTCTCACTTAAACCTGTGCCTTTTAGTTTTAGATTCCCCTACCCCGGGGAAAAGTCTGTGACCGTCCACCTTACCTACACCCCTACACGAGGAAATCTGCAGATGCTGGAATTTCAAGCAACACACGTAAAAGTTGCTGGTGAACGCAGCAGGCCAGGCAGCATCTCTAGGAAGAGGTATAGTCGACGTTTTGGGCCCAGACCCTTAGTCCTGACGAAGGGTCTCGGCCCGAAATGTCGACTGTACCGCTTTCTATAGATCCTGCCTAGCCTGCTGCATTCACCAGCAATTTTTATGTGTGTTACCTAACCCTTTGCGACTTTTATAAACCTCCCAACAGGTCACCTCTCAGCCTGCTCCACTTCAGGGGAAACCGTTCAGTCTCTCCTTATTACTCGAGACCTGCAGTCCCAGTAATGTCCTGTGGGTCCTTTGTGCACCCTCTCTGGCTTAATCACACCCGTGTAGGTGGGTGATGGGAACAGCACGCAGTACTCTAATTGCAACCTGACATACAACCTTGTAGGGCTGCAACACAATGTCCCAACCCCTGTTATCGGTGCCCTGACCGATGAAAGCTAACACGTTGACCACCCTGCCTGCCCGCGACTCTACTTTTAGGGAACCATGCACCTGTACCCCTGACTTCCCTCTGTTCTGCTCACTCCTGCAAGGTGTTCCTACAGTGTTGCTGTACAGTGATCAGGGTTGTGCCGGTTGGTTCAAGAACGGAATGATTGAAGGGAATTTGCTGTTCCTGAACCTGGTGGTGTGCGACTTGGGGCTTCTGTGCCTCCTGCTTGATGAGGAAATGGCCGGGTCTAGTGCCTTCTGTAGATACTCCCGCTGGTGGGAAGGGATGTACACATAATGCTGGAGGAACTCAGCAAGCTGGGCAGCATCCATGGAGGGGAATGAAAAGCTGAAACCCTTCAATGGGTCTGACTTGCTGAGGGATGTGCCCCCAAAGTATTGGGCAGTCCTCTGCTTCCTGCCTTCCTGCGTGTTCAAGTTGCTGTCCCAGACTGTGATGGTGCCACTGACGGGCTGCTGGTCTCGCCCACAGGAGCACAAGGTCCTTCTGACCGGGACCCCCCTGCAGAACACGGTGGAGGAGCTGTTCAGCCTGCTGAACTTCCTGGAGCCCTCGCAGTTCCCCCTGGAGTCGGCCTTCCTGCAGGAGTTTGGGGACCTGAAGACGGAGGAGCAGGTAGGGACGGTACGGGGAGGCGGGGAGGCACACGGTGGGCGTACCCGGCTCGCGGCTCCCCCCTGGCCCATCCCCTGCCACGCTCACCTCACCGCTCTGCCTTTTCCCTTCCCGGAGACAGGTGCAGAAGCTGCAGGCCCTGCTCAAGCCCATGATGCTGCGGCGCCTCAAAGAGGACGTGGAGAAGAACTTGGCCCCCAAGGAGGAGACGATCATCGAGGTGGAGCTGACCAACATCCAGAAGAAGTACTACCGTGCCATCCTGGAGCGCAACTTCACCTTTCTGGCCAAGGGGGCGGGCCAGGCCAACGTCCCCAACCTGCTCAACACCATGATGGAACTGCGCAAGTGCTGCAACCACCCCTACCTCATCAACGGTGGGTGGCCGGGGGTCCCCGTCACTGGTTGGGGGGGAGGGATGATCAAAAATAGAATAGCAGATCCCCAGCAGTAATAGCAGATTCCCATCATCTCCCTCAAATCCAGGGATTCAGGGGGTTTCTGTACTGAATGACAGATCCCCGGGAGTCATTTACAGGCTAGGATCTGATCTCAGGGTTCAGCGGGGGTCTGTATAGAATAACAGATTCTCAAGTGGGTTAGAGGCTGGGATCTTATCCAGAGATTCGGGGGGTTCTATATAGAATAACAGATTTCCAAGTGGGTTAGAGGCTGGGATCTTATCCAAGGGTTTAGGTGATTTATATATAAAATAGCAGATTCCCAATAATGGGCTTCCAGCTGGGACCTGATCTATGGGTTTGTGGGAGGGTGTTATATATAGAATAATAGATCCACAGGAATGGCTTACAGGCTGGGATTTGATCTATGGGTTTCGGGGTGGTGGGTTTACAGGCTGGGATTTGATCTGTGGGTTGGTAGGGGTGGTATATGCAGAATAACAGATCCCAGGGAGTGGGTTACAAACTGGGATCTGATCCCAGGGTTTCAGGGTTTATTTATAGAATAACAAAAAAAAAACACAAACAGACAAATCCATGGGACTGGGCTGTAGCTGGGATCTGATCTCAGGGTTCAGGAGGTTTATATATAGAATAACAGTTCCCTGGATGTAGGTTACAGGCTGGGATCTGGTCCTGGAGTTATGTAGGTTTATATATGGAATAACAGATCCCTGGGAGTGGGTTACAGGCTTGGATCTGATCCAGAAATTCAATGTTGAATAACAGATCTCCAGGAATGGGTTGCAGGATGCGATCTGATCCTGTGGGGGTGGGAGAGTACAGATTCCCGGAGCAGTGGGCAAGCTGGTGTCTGACTGAGCTCCCCTTGTTCTCTCCCGCAGGAGCAGAGGAGAAGATCCTGGGTGAGTTCCGGGAGACGCACGACCCGACAGCGCTGGACTTCCACCTGCAGGCCATGATCCAGTCGGCAGGCAAACTGGTGCTGATCGACAAGCTGCTGCCCAAGCTGAAGGCGGGCGGACACAAGGTGCTCATCTTCTCGCAGATGGTCCGATGCCTGGATATCCTCGAGGACTACCTCATCCAGAAGAGGTGAGGGGACTGCCCCGCCAGCACACCCTCCAGCCCCTTCCCTATCCTTTCTCCCTGCCCAGACCAGGGCAGATGCTTCTTGCCCACATTAGTCCCTCCACCCCACCCTCCACAGCTGGGTTAGGGACGGAACGAAGAGTGTGTGAGGTTTATGAGGAAGAGCACAGGGGAGGGAGGTGGTTATAGGGATGAGGTGTATCTGGTCTGCCCTATTACGCCTAGTCTGTGACCCTCGGTGTTTTTCGCCACCCCTCAACACTTCCTCCCACTGCATCCATCATCTCCCTCAACCCCCTCAGAGTCCAACTCCAGCATGTCCCCCTCACTATCTGCCCTCTTCTCCACCCTCACCATCTCTCCATGCCTCCCCAGGTACCTGTACGAACGGATCGATGGGCGGGTGCGGGGGAACCTGCGGCAGGCTGCCATCGACCGCTTCAGCAAGCCGGACTCGGACCGCTTTGTGTTCCTGTTGTGTACACGGGCCGGGGGGCTGGGCATCAACCTCACTGCCGCCGACACCTGTATCATCTTCGACTCCGACTGGAACCCCCAGAACGACCTGCAGGTAGGGCAGCGGGGAGGGGAGGGGGTTGCGGGGAGGATGGGGCTGCGTACTCCATCTCCCTGCCTCCGCCTCTCACTGTCCTCTCCCTCTCTCTCTCTCCCGCCTTCCTGTCTCTCATTGTCCTTTCCCTCCCTCCACTCATTGTATCCCTACCATCCCTGTCTCTCACAATTCTTACCTTCTCCCTCCTTCATCCTCCCATCTTCCTTCATCCTCCCATCTTCCTTCATCCTCCCATCTTCCTTCATCCTCCCCTCTTCCTTCATCCTCCCCTCTTCCTTCATCCTCCCCTCTTCCTTCATCCTCCCCTCTTCCTTCATCCTCCCCTCTTCCTTCATCCTCCCCCCTTCCTTCATCCTCCCCCCTTCCTTCACCCTCCCACCCACCCCCTCCTCCTCCCCCATCCCACCCCCTCCTCCTCCCCCCATCCCACCCCCTTATCCTCCCCCTCCCTCCCTCATCCTCCCCTCCCTCCTCCACCCTTACCCCTCCCTCCCTCCCTCATCCCACCTCTCCCACCCTCCCTCCCTCCCTCTCCTCCCACTCCCTCTCCACTGCTCCTTCCCTTCTGCTTCTCACCCTGTCCCACGCCTGCCTCCCCCTCTTCCCCTCCCTGCTTCAGGCCCAGGCTCGCTGCCATCGGATCGGCCAGAGTAAGGCAGTGAAGGTGTACCGGCTGATCACCCGCAACTCGTACGAGAGGGAGATGTTCGACAAGGCCAGTCTCAAGCTGGGCTTGGACAAGGCTGTGCTGCAGTCGATGAGTAGCCGAGAGAACAACATCAACGGGGTGAGTGCTTCGCTGCAGGTGCCCGGTGACCCTGGGCTGGATGGGCGTTGTGTTCCATGGGATACGACATTGATCTGTATACAGGACCCTGGAGTGGGGGAATGGGTTGTCCCATTGGCAAGGGTCCACTCTTTGTGGGCAGAAAAAGGGATGATGATGCTTTGGAAACAGTACACAGAATGCTATTTGGAGATTTGAATTAAGTTCTGGTAGTCTCATTGTAGGAAGGGTGTAGGGGGCTTCAGAGAGGGTGTAGAAGAGGGTTACCAGGATGCTGCCTGCATTAGAATAAGCTATAATACTTTCTGGACAATCTTAGGTGTTGTCTCTGGAGCAGCGGAGGCTGAGGGTTGTTAAAAAAATATGTTTTATTTACCAAATACATCCCAGGAAATGGTGGGTTGTCTCGTGGCGAAGGGTCAACTTTTTGTGTAAGGAAGGATGTTTATGTGCCTGGTTCCCTGAACACACCCTGCGTACGAGTGGGTTCTCCCTTGAGGGATATCTGACTGAGGGGGCTTGCGTTAGAAGAGTCAAAAGGGATTGGGTTGGTAAGGGGGTCTCCCTCAGAGGAGAGGATGTGGGAGAATCTAGAAGGGGGTGGAGCAGATGCTTTTTGGAAGGTATTTGGAGCCCCCTCAAGGATGTGGGGCAGGATCCGTAGGTTACCGGGGGGGTACAGGGGAAGGTGGATTGTCAATAAGAAAAGGGAGGGCTGGTTCATGGGGGTGCTGGGGTTGCAGATGGCTGGGCCCTGGGTGGGGAAGCTGGGTTTCTGAGTGCCTGTAGGGGTGTAAGGCTGGAAGAGGGGCTTCCTCTCCCCACCGTCAGCCTCCTCTCGTGCTCCCTCCCCCACAGATCCAGCAGTTCTCCAAGAAGGAGATCGAGGACCTGCTGCGCAAGGGTGCCTACGGCGCCATCATGGATGAGGAGGACGAGGGCTCCAAGTTCTGCGAGGAGGACATCGACCAGATCCTGTCGCGCAGGACCACCACCATCACCATCGAGACAGAGGGCAAGGGCTCCACGTTCGCTAAGGTGAGCATCAACCTCGGGGTGTGTTCGTAGCCTGCCAGTCACCCCCCCCTCAGCACAGTCTTCATTTCTATCGACGTTCAAAGTGAATTTATTATCCTGTACTACCTTGAGATAGAGTCTCTTACAAGTATTTAGATAGAAGAAAGAAATGCAATCAAATTCTACGGTGGTCTATAGGTAAAGACCGACAAACATCCAATGTGCAAAAGAAAAAAATGTGAAAATAAAAAATACTGAACCTGAATTGGAAAGATCATAAGAAACAGGAGCAGGAGTAGGCCATTGGGCCCATCGAGCCTGTTACGCCATTCAATAAGGTCATGGCTGATCGGGCCATGGACTCATCTCCACCTACCTGCCTTTTCCCCGTAACCCTTAATTCCCCTACTATGCAAAAATCTATCCAACTTTGTCTTAAATATATTTACTGAGGTAGCCTCCACTGCTTCATTAGGCAGAGAATTCCACAGATTCACCACTCTCTGGGAAAAGCAGTTCCTCCTCATCTCCGTCGCAGTTCTTCCTCATCTCCGTCCTAAATCTACTCCCCTGAATCTTGAGGCTATGTCACCTGGTTCCAGTCTCACCTACCAGTGGAAACAGCTTTCCTGCCTCTATCTATCCCTTTCATAATTATATGTTTCTATAAGATCTCTCATTCTTCTGAATTCTAGTGATACAGTCAATCTCTCCTCAAAGTCTAATCCCTGCTTCCTGCCCCCCCAATCTCTGGAATCAACCTGGTGAACCTCCTCTGCACCACCTCCAAAGACAGTATATCCTTCTTTAAGTAAGGAGACCAGAACTGCACACACTACTCCAGGTGCATCCTCACCAATACCCTGTACAGTTGCAGGATAACCTCTCTGCTCTTAAGTTCAATCCCACGAGCAATGAAGGCCAACATTCCATTTGCTGCCTTGATAGCTTACTGCATCTATAAACCAAAATGAGTCTATAGGTGGTAGAATCAGTTCAGAGTAGTGGTGAGTCAAGTTGTCCACGCCAGTTCAGCTTGATGGTTGTGGGGTAATAACTGTTCCTGAACCTAATGGCTTCCAGACCTCTTGCTCGATGGTAGTAGCGAGAAGAGAGCATGGCCTGGATGTTGGGGTTTCTTGATAATGGATGCTGCTGTCATGTGACAGTGCTCTATGTAAGTGTACTCAATGGTGGGGAGGGCTTTGCCTGTGATGGGCTGAGCTGTAGCTATCACTTGTAACTTTTTTCTTCCTGAGCATTTTTGTTTCCATGCCAGGCTGTGATGCAACCAATTAGGGCACTTTTCCCTGTGCATCTCTGCAAGATTTTTGGTGGCGTGCCAAATCGATGCAAACTTCTCAGAAAGTAGAGAGACTGTCGTGCTTTTTGCGATGGCATTCATGTGCTGGGCTGATAATGTTAACGCCAAGAACTTTAAAACTACCGATCCTCTTCACCACTGATCCCAAAATGAGGACTGTGGACCACCTGCTTCTTCCTCTCGTCAATAATCAGCTCCTGGGAGTGTCACGTGATGACGTGGGATTGAGTCGTGTAAATCCAGCTCTCCCGTAAAAAATTAGCAAAGTACCGTTTAAACAAAACAAAGTTAATAAATACTTTCTGAAAACTATTTATAACTTTGCAAGACTACTTTACGATATGACTCGTAAACCGCAACAGAAGAAGTCTGTTGTTGCGAAGCCGCCGCGAGATGGGAAGAAAAAAGGGCCTACTGCAGTGATGGAGCCTCGGACTCAGGTTGGATCTCTTTTGGAGGAGGTGCGTTCTATCTCCGCCGTAGAACAGGGAGTAATGGCGGCGGTAGCGGTCTCTCGGAAGAAGATGCCGGAAATGCGCATGCGCAAATCGATACAACTCAAACTACAAGAACCGACGGCCACTGCAACTGAAAGTGACTCAGAGTCAGAATCGGATACCGCAGAGAATATAGATGAAGAAGAGGAGGAAGAATTGGAAGAGATTGGAACTAAAGGAGATGATGGAGACATAAGAGAGGCTTTATTGCAATTAACAGCTGAAGTAAGAACGGTAAGAGCAGAGCTTAGCGACATGAAGATGTGCTATGATAAAGCTATGAAAAGACAGGATAAAATGGATAAGAAGCTTCAGAAGATGGAAAGAAAAATGGAGCATATTAATGATAGAGTGGAAAAAACAGAAAATGATCTGCTTGTCTGGAACACGGAAAGAAATCGACTCTTGGAGAAAGTGGACATGTTGGAAAATTTTAGTAGACGTAATAATATTAAAATTGTTGGTCTTAAAGAAGGTATAGAGGGAGGAATCCAATAAAATTTTTTCAAAGATGGATCCCGGAAGTTTTGCAAATGAAAGAGGAGGACCAATCAATTGAAATTGAGCGGGCACATAGAGCTCTAAGACCAAAACCACAAGATGACCAATATCCACGAGCAATTTTAATAAAATTCTTAAGATTTCAAGACAAGGAAAGGATTCTACAGGCAGCTGCCCAAGCTGCCAAGAATAGAAAAGGGCCATTGATGATTCAAGGGAACAAAATTTTTTTCTACCCTGACATAAGTTATGAACTTTTGAAGAGAAGGAAGAAATTTAATCCAGTGGAAAAACATCCTATGGGATCACGGTTATCATTTTATATTGCGTTACCCTGCAACCTTGAAGATTTTTTTGACTGGTGGAGAAAAAAGATTTTTTGATGATTACCGGAAAGTGGAGCAGTTTGTGCAAGACTCTCTGAATATTCACCAGGTACAAGAACAAAACCAGGGGAGCGAGATGGATTGAAGAAGAAGATTGGGTCAAAGAATGGATGTTGGATTTTTGAAGGCGGATGAATATATAAATATATTACTAATTATATGAGGGAGGGGAAGTAAGGTTAAAATTTGAGGAATACTAGTTGGGAATAGTAACATTAATTTTTTTATATATATATAATTTTTTTTGTTAAGGGGGAGCTGGAAGAAGCACTGATCAATTGCTACGCTAATCATGTGTGCAAGCGTGGCTCTAGCCACGACCCGCAAAATGGAGGGGGGTAGTGTTGTGTATCCTTTCATTCACAACATTAGTGGGGGGGTATTTTGTTTTTTCTTTTTTTTATATCTCATCTATCTTTTTTTTTCTTTTTGCCTGAATGATTGGGAGGGGAACGCATAGCAACATGGTGAAGTTCAAAGAGATTCCCCAAGGAACTATGAGAGTTGAGAAGCTAAGTAATGTTTTAGATTGGAGTAATTTTGTTAAAAATAATGACTAATTTATTGAATTTTTTGAGTTTTAATGTTAATGGGCTTAATGGATCAGTGAAAAGAAAAAGAATCTTAACACATATTAGGAAAATGAAGATAGATTCAGCCCTTTTACAGGAAACGCATTTAACAGAAACAGAACATCAGAAATTAAAGAGAGATTGAGTGGGTAGTGTTGTTGTAGCGGGGAGTAGCAATTTTTAAGTCAAAACAAGAATGGGAAACATATCTGAATATTAATATTGATGAAACAAATTGGTTAAGACTGTGCCTTGACAGTATGACAAATACAATAAATGTTCGATTTAGATTAGTATAATATAACTTTTTACACCAATTATATATTACACCACAAAAAATAAATAGATTAAATTCAAACCTATCTGATAAATGCTTTCGGTGTAATCAAGAAATTGGTACTTTTTTACATTCTACTTGATCTTGTTTTAAAATTCAACCCTTTTGGATAAATTTCAGAGTCTTATTGGGACAAATTACTGGAACTCAACTTCCACGTAACCCTGTATTATTTCTACTAGGTGATACTGAAGGGATAAAGCCAAAACTTAAATGGAATAAGTATCAGAAAGAATTTATAAAAATTGCATTGGCAGTAGCTAAGAAGACTATAGTTGTTACTTGGAAATCTGATTCGTATTTAAGTATGAATCGTTGGAACAGTGAAGTGGCTAGTTCTATTCCACTCGAAAAAAATCACATAATTTAAGAGATAAATATGGAACATTTTTGAATATCTGGCGCCCTTATTTACAAAAGATAGGATGGCATATTTAATTGCTCCGATAAAGATCTTGGTCCCTTGGGGAAACTAACGAATAAGTATATTAAATTTATTTTGAATCCCATGGAGCATGTGGAAACCTTCCAATACCCAGGTGGTTCCTTTTTTTTCCCTTTCTTTTCTTTTTAGGTAGGACTATATACGGGGGGGGGGAGGGTTAAGGGGAGGGGGGAGGGTAGATTTTATTTTCTATGTATTCATTTTGAAAATTTAATGAAAATTATTTAAAAAAAAAAAAAATAATCAGTTCTTTGGTTTTGCTGACATTGAGTGAGATGTTCTCGTGGCACCATCCAGTCAGGTTTCCAATCTCCTTTCGATATGCTGATTCATCACCATCTTTGGTCAGCAAACGTAAAACATCCAGTCTCACAGAGGTGTACTGAGATCTGTGTCTTGGAGCTCAGTGGTGAGTTTCAAAGGGATGATAGTGTTAAATGCTAAGCTGTAGTCAGGAAGAGCATCCTGATGAATGCATCTTCAGTGCACTCTAGGTATCCCAGAGCTGAGCGAAGAGACAATTAAAAAGGCGTCTGCTGTTGACCCATTTGTTACGCTCTGACCTGTCTTCCCCCATTCTGTTGTAGGCCAGCTTCGTGGCCACTGGGAACCGGACGGACATCTCCTTGGACGACCCCAACTTCTGGCAGAAGTGGGCCAAGAAAGCCGACATCGACCTGGACATGGTGAACCGCAGGGTGAGGGCTCTGGTCTTGGTTGTCCCCTGTCAGGGGTCCCTGCTGCCCAGTGCTCTGCCGTGTACTGAGGATTCCCTCCGTCCCTCCTCTCTGCTTCTCTGCAGTCGGTTACCCAAGCTTTGCTGAGGAGTCTCCCGTACCCCAGGCTTGTGCAGATGCTGAGCAGGAGAAGCACTTCCCAATGCCTGCTGCGCTCTCTCAAGTGAATCCCTGCTCCCTGGTAATCTTCCTCCCCTCTTTTTCCAGAATCCATCTCACGCTACCATATCATAGACTCACACAGCAAGGAAACTGACCTTTCAGCCCAACCCATACATGCTAGCCATAGTGGCCATCTACCCTAGTCCCATATCTCCCCCAAGTACAATTTTAAATTTTATTAATGATCCTACCTCAACCATTTCCCCTGGAGGTCGTTCTATAAACAGACCACACTCTGGGTGAAAAGATTGCCCATCAGGTACTTTGTACACCTCTCCCCTCTCACCTTAAACCTGTGCCCTCGAGTTCCTGATTCTCCAACCCTGGAGTAAAATGCTGTGTGCATTAACCCTATCCCCATGGTTTTCTACAGCTCTGTAAAGTCACCCCTCCTGTCTCCAAGAAATAAAACCCCTAGTTTAGTCTTTCAAGTTGCAGCAATATCCTCATAAACCCCACCAAAAGTTCCATCTGTCGATGTTTCTCTTCTCCCCCGCCACCTCTGCAGAACAACCTGGTCATTGACACCCCGCGAGTCCGCAAGCAGACCCGGCCCTTCAACACCACCAAGGACGACGATGTGGACTTCTCCGAGATGGACAGTGACAGCGATGAGCGCCCTAAGTCTCGCAGGTCCCATGAGCGTCGGCATGGTTACGGGAGGACCGAGTGCTTCAGGGTGGAGAAGAACCTGTTGGTCTACGGGTGAGACGGCAACATGGTCCTGGCTGGGGGGAGGGATGTTTAGAGCAATGGAGGAGGGAAGCCAGAGGGTGTTTGCAGAAGGGTGGTGAGACAATAGATAATAGGTGCAGGAGTAGGCCATTCGGCCCTTCGAGCCAGCACTGCCATTCACTGTGATCATGGCTGATCATCCACAATCAGTACCCCGTTCCTGCCTTCTCCCCATATCCCTTGACTCCGCTATCTTTAAGAGCTCTATCTAACTCTTTGGAAAGCATCCAGAGAATTGGCCTCCACTGCCTTCTGAGGCGGAGCATTCCACAGATCCACAACCCTCTGTGTGAAAAAGTTTTTCCTCAACTCCGTTCTAAATGGCCTACCCCTTATTCTTAAACTGTGGCCTCTGGTTCTGGACTCCCCCAACATCGGGAACATGTTTCCTGCCTCCAGCGTGTCCAATCCCTTAATAATCTTTATATGTTTCAATCAGATCCCCTTTCATCCTTCTAAATTCCAGACTATACAAGCCCTGTCGCTCGAATCTTTCAACATATGACAGTCCCGCCATCCCGGGAATTAACCTCGTGAACCTATGCTGCACTCTTCCAACAGCAAGAATGTCCTTCCTCAAATTTGGAGTCCAAAACTGCACACAATACTCCAGGTGTGGTCTCACCAAGGCATTGTACAACTGCAGAAGGACCTCTTTGCTCCTATACTCAATTCTCCTTGTTATGAAGGCCAACATGCCATTAGCTTTCTTCACTGCCTGCTGTACCTGCATGCTTACTTTCGGTGACTGATGAACAAGGACACCTAGATCTCGTTGTGCTTCCCCTTTTCCTAACTTGACACCATTCAAATAGTAATCTGCCTTCCTGTTCTTGCTACCAAAGTGGATAGCCTCACATTTATCCACATTAAACTGCATCTGCTATGCATCTGCCCACTCACCCAACCTGTCCAAGTCACCCTGCATTCTCATAACATCCTCCTCACATTTCACACTGCCACCCAGCTTTGTGTCATCTGCAGATTTGCTAACGTTACTTTTAATCCCTTCATCTAAATCATTAATGTATATTAATGAGGGAGGAGGAAGGAGGACCGTGTTTCAGATTACCTCACAAAACTAAATCCTTTATTTCTTTGTTCAGGAATAATCCCGCCAAATATGTCAGTGATCGTACGACATAGGAACAGAATTTAACTATTCAACTCTTTGAGACTGGTCTGCCATTCCATCATGGCTGATTTATTTTCCCTCTCAACCCCATTCTCCTACCTACTCCTGCAACCTTAAACACCCTTACTAATCAAGAACCTACTGACCTCCACTTTAAATATACCCCAGCGGTCTGTGGCAATGAATTCCATGGATTCACCACCCTTTGCGGAAAGAAATTACTCCTTATCTCTGTTTTAAAGGGATGTATTCTGAGGCTGTGCCCTCTGATCCTGGACTCCCCCACTATAGGAAAAACCCTCTCCACACCCACTCTATCTAGGCCTTTCCATATTCACTAGGTTTCAATGAGGTGCCCTATCCCCCCACCCTTTTAAACGCCAGTGAGTACAGAGCCATCAAATGTCTCTCATGTGTTAACTCTTTCTTTCCTGTCATTATTCTAGTAAATCTCTGCACCCCCTCCAAATCCAGTACATCCTTTCTTAGATCCAGGGCCTTGTGACGCATTGGTTGGCAACCTTTGCCGATTCCGTAGCATTTGTCTGTTTTTTATGAGACCGAGTTGCTCGCTTGACGCTCACCCGCGCGCGGATGTACAGCGTACAAGGAGCCGGCCGGGTCCGAATGTGGGTCCACTCGCTTCGAGGTATGGTGCAATGCCCCTGTGCCACCAGCTGGCCATACAGTTATTGGCAGGGTCTTTAACAGAGTTTTCGTACACATGGATCTGACTGAAAATGACGAGGGTGATGAAGAAGCATACAGCATGCTTGCCTTTCTTTTTAATCGAGTCACTGAGTGCAAGAGTTGGGAAGTCATGTTGTAGGTTCACAAAACTCTGTTCAGGCCGCATCTGCAGTATTGCATTCAGTTCTGATCGCTCCATTGCAGGGGCAGAGATGGATTATAGGCAGCTGGTACCTTTCTCTCTAGGGTGGAAATGTCTAATACCAGGGGGAATGCATTAAAGTGATGGGGGGGGGAATGTTCAAAGACAATGTGAAAAGAAAGTTTTTTTCAATACAGAATGGTGGGTGCCTGAAACGTGTTGCCAGAGATAGTGGTGAGGTAGAGTTGTTTAAAAGCAGGGAAATGAAGGATGTGGATGTGACATCAGCAGAAGGGATTAGTTCAGTTGAGTCTCATTAGGCTAAGAGCACAGCACAGTGTGTTGTAGGCCTGTTTTTCTCCTGATGAAGGGTCCTGGCCCAAAGTGTCAACTTTATTCATTTCCATAGATGCCTGACTTGCTGACTTCCTCCAGCGTTTTGTGTGTGTTGCTCAAGCTTTCCAGCAGCTACAGAATCTCTTGTGTTTACACCGTACTGCACCGTGCTGTGTTCCTCCAGGGAGCAGAGAATGGTGCAGCCGGGACACCATGTGCTTAGCTGGGAACTTGTGGAATGCACTTTCCTCAGTCTTGGTGGTCTGGCTCCTTTGTTAGTGCTGGAGGCAGCGGGGAGCTCTGGCGGGCCGAGCTGACTCTGTTCCCTCCCCCTTTCTCCTCCAGCTGGGGTCGGTGGAAGGATATCCTGGCCCACGGGCGGTTCAAGCGGCGGATGTCGGAGCGAGACGTGGAGGTGATCTGCCGCACCATTCTGGTCTACTGCCTGCTCCACTACCGAGGTGATGAGAAGATCAAGGGCTTCATCTGGGACCTCATCACGCCCACCGAGAACGGGCAGACCAAGGAGCTGCAGAACCACTCAGGTACCTGTTCAGACTGCACCAGGAGAGGTGCACAGTTCCCCTCTCGGTGTCCCTGACGGACCCACACGAAGAGCACAGTGCACAGTTCCAGTCTCCGTATCCCTGGCTCAGACTCCTACTGGGAGCATCGTTCACAGTTCCCGTCTCCGTATCCCTGGGTCAGACCCACACCGGGAGCACCGTGCACAGTTCCCATCTCCATATCCCTGGGTCAGACCCACACTGGGAGCACTGTGCACAGTTCCCGTCTCCGTATCCCTGGATCAGACCCACACCGGGAGCACTGTGCACAGTTCCCGTCTCCGTATCCCTGGGTCAGACCCACACCGGGAGCACAGTTCACAGTTCCCATCTCCGTATCCCTGGGTCAGACCCACACTGGGAGTACCGTGCACAGTTCCCGTCTCCGTATCCCTGGGTCAGACCCACACCGGGAGCACCGTGCACAGTTCCCATCTCCGTATTCCTGGGTCAGACCCACACTGGGAGCATGGTGCACAGTTCCCGTCTCCGTATCCCTGGGTCAGACCCACACCGGGAGCACCGTGCACAGTTCCCATCTCCGTATCCCTGGGTCAGACCCACACCGGGAGCACCATTCACAGTTCCCATCTCCGTATCCCTGGGTCAGACCCACACCGGGAGCACCATTCACAGTTCCCATCTCCGTATCCCTGGGTCAGACCCACACCGGGAGCACCATCCGGATTTTGACTGGGAGCAACAGCTTTGTTTACTGGGAATGGTGAGTGATGCATTAACCCTGGATACGACTCTCCCCACCCAGGGTTGTCGGCCCCAGTTCCCCGGGGCCGGAAGGGGAAGAAGATCAAGAGTCAGAGCAGTTCATTCGACGTACAGAAGGCTGACTGGATCCGCAAGTGTAACCCCGATGTCCTCCTCCAGGACGACAGCTACAAGAAACATCTCAAACACCACTGCAACAAGTAGGCCAGGGGCAGATAGCCCTTCTCGTTGCTACCGGACCCCCTCTTCCCTGCCGCCCGCCCCCCTTCCCCGCCGACGAACCCCCCCGTCCCTGCCGACCCCCTTCCCCGCCGACGCCCCCCTTCCCTGCCGATGACCGCCCCCCCCCCACCCGTCCCTGCCGACCCCCGCTGCTCTCTGTGCTGCTGTCGGCTTCCTCTGCCTCTCTGCTGCTGTGTTTTTCTTAGCCCTCGTATCACACTCTGACACCAGGCTTACCCCCCTCCCCCTTCCTGTTTCCCCAGGGTGCTCCTCAGGGTTCGAATGCTTTACTACCTGAAGCAGGAGGTGATTGGAGACCAATCGGACCGGGTGCTGGACGGAGCCGACACCAAGTGAGTGCCACCCCATTCCTCCTCCCCTCTTTTTTCATTCTCCCTCCCAGCCGACATTCCCCCACCCCCCCTCCCCGACCTATCTGTGTGAATGTGCCTCTCCCTTCCACTGCTGAGGCATCCTGCCCCGCCGAGGAGCTCTGTTCTCCCACCCTCCCCCGGCTGTACTGAGGCGCCGCATCTCGCCCCACCCACCCCACTCCGCCGAGGCGTACCGTCTTCCTTTTGACTGGCATTCCCTCCTTCTTTGCTGAGAGTGTCTACCCCCCCCCCACCCAGAACTGCACTCTCGATCTCACAGCCCCTAACCCCGCCCCTCCCCGTCTGTGCCACAGTGACATCGACGTGTGGATCCCGGAGGTGGACGGGATGGAGGTTCCGGCTGAGTGGTGGGACATGGAGGCTGACAAATCACTGCTGATCGGGGTCTTCAAACACGGTGAGTGACTGCGCCCGCACACACTCCCCTCTAACCCCCGCCCATCTCATCGCCCCCACGTTTCCTCCCTCGAGCTGTGTCCTCCTTACCACTGCCCCTCTCCGTCTGTGAAACCCTCCCTCCCCGAAGTTCATCTGTCTCAGACTCCCCATCAGCCATCTCTGTGGACCCCCATCCATCTCTGACTTCCTTTGTGTGTTTCTGTGACTCTTCAGTCCCTATGGCTTTTTCCCGCCATTATTCCTGAGGTCTGACCCACTGCTCCATCAGTTCAGGTTGTTCCCTCAGCTGGTGGGCCCCAGCTCTGAAATTCCCTTCCGCTTCTCTCCTACTCCTCTTTCAGTAAGATCATCCTGTCATGCTCACCTTGCCGTAGAGGGGTGGGGGGCAGGGGCTAGTAGGAAGAGAGTGATGTAGCTTTGAGGGGAGGGGGAGTAGAAGTGAGAGAAATAGGGAGCATGGTTCAGTGGGGAATTCTACTTACCATTTCCCCTTTTCTCTCTCCTCCCCCCTCGCTCTGCCTCACCCCTCACCCCCTCCCCCTCCCCCCGCCTCACCCCTCCCCCCTCGCTCTGCCTCTCTCTGCCCCCCACCCCCACACACCGGCTCTCTCCCTCTCTCTAGGCTACGAGAAGTACAACACCATGCGTGCTGACCCTGCCCTCTGCTTCCTGGAGCAGGTCGGGCGGCCGGATGAGAAGGCCATTGCGGCAGAGCAGAGGGGAACGGACATGTTCGGTGACCTCGGTGACGGGTAGGGACCCCCTGAGAACAGAATACCATTTCTCCCCACCCTCTTTACCCCTCACTCCCCCATTCCTGCCCTACCCTCTCTGCACCCTCACTTCCCCCCCCCACACCCGTGCCCATTCCTCCCCCACCCTCTCTGCCCCCTCACTCCCCACCACACCCTGGCCACTACCACTCCCCCATTCCCCAGTTCTCTCCTAACCCTCTCTCCCCCTCCCCCATCTCCTCAGATGCCATGAGGTAGTCTGCTCAGTAACCTCAGAGGTGGGCTCCCGGCCTGGCTCACACCGCTATTGTTTTTTCCAGCGGAGACTTCGAGAGGGACTTAGAAGATCCGGAGTACAAGCCCCTCATTCTGGGCAGGGAACATCGCGACGATGATGTGAGTTCCTGCCTCCATGGTGGTAGCTGGGTGTGGGACAGGGCTTGCTGGGAGGGGCCGACAGCTGGGGTGTGCTCCGAGACACCAGTCAGTGTGCAGATCTCCCCAGAGAGAGAGACCCTGGTCAGTGTACAGATCTCCCCCTGAGCGACATCGGTCAGTGTACAGATCTCCCCTGAGAGACACTGGTCAGTGTACAGGTATCCCCCTGAGGAAGAGGGACTGACAGACAAAGGTCAGTGTGCAGATCTCCCCCTGAGGGAAGGACTGAGAGACACTGGTCAGTGTACAGATCTCCCCCTGAGAGACACTGGTCAGTGTACAGATCTCCCCCTGAGAGATACTGGTCAGTGTACAGATCTCCCCTGAGAGAGAGAGACTGAGAGACACTGATCAGTGTACAGATCTCCCCCTGACAGACCTACAGAAGAAGGTCTTTCAGAGGAAGGTTTCAGTGAACGGGGACTCGGTTGGTAGGGGAGTTGCTCTCTGTCCCCTGTGTGGTTCTGCCAATGATGATTCGCCATGCTAATACTGATACACCAGGCCGGCTCCTTCCAGTCAGCCCTGGGTGTATTTGAGTTCAACACTCCTTCTCGCCACGATGTGTGGAGAGCTGAGGCAGACACAACTGGTTAGTTATTGGGGGTGGGGGGGGGGGTGTAGGAGGAGAGGGACCACGGTCCCTGCTGGTGACCCCGTCAAGGGTGGACCCTGGCTAGCATGTGCTTTCTGTGCTCAGGGTGATGGAATGGCGTTGGATGAAGATATCTCAGTGGATGGGGACGATGGGGAGGCGCGCAAAGACGTCTTAATGGGTGAGTATGTCCGTGATTCACTGTCCTTTCCCACTGCCACTCTCTCTCCCCACAGTCCTGCTTCAATGCCACAACGAATCCTACCACCCAACTCTCCCTGCAGTCCTGTATCAGTCCCATACTGGTCTGACTGCTCCACTCTCTCCCCTCAGTCCTGTATCAGTCCCCAGACTAATCCTTCCGACCTGCTCTCCCCAGAGCCCTCCATCAGTCGCACGCTGATCCCACTGCCCCACACCCTTCTGCCTAATTCTCGCACCTCATTTCACTTCCCGTGCACTCTGCGCCAACGCCAGATCACTGCAGCCACTCCCTCACCCTGCATCTCCGCTTTCACCCCCTCCCTCCAGGAGCAGGGCTACCCAGCCAGTGCCGGTACTGGCCCATGCCTTCGGTGCTGACGGCCCGTCTGAGGCGGCTGGTCACCGCCTACCAGCGCAGTTACAAGCAAGAGCAGCAGAAGATGGAGGCGGCGGAGAGGGGGGACCGCAAGCGGCGGCGGTGTGAGGCTGCCTTCAAGCTGAAGGAGATCGCGAGGCGCGAGAAGCAGCAGAAGTAAGCCGGGAAGGGAGGGTGGGACTGGGCTCGCGGACATACCCTCCTCCCCGTCCCTCGAGTGAGGAGGGGGAACTGAGTAGGTTGGGGGGGATGAGTAGATGATGGGAAGGGTGGGGGTGGGAGGGGAAACATTGGGGAGGAGAGTGGTAATGTAGCAGGACGGAGGTGGAGAGGGGAACAGAGGGGAGGGCCAGGTGATGGGATGGCGAGGGAGAGGTGGGAGATTAAGGTAGGGTGGCTGGACGAATGGGAGGGTGTCAGGAAGAGGGGAGTATATGAAAATAAGGAGCGAGGTTGAGGGAGGAAAGAGGCTCAAGTGAGGTTGGGGGCATTTAAAGAGGGGGGAAGGAAGAGGGCCCGGTGAGCTGGGAATGAGGATGAGCAGGTAGACGGGGATTGGTGTTGGGGCAAAACAGTGTGTGTTGGGATTGATCAGACTGTCAGTGGTCTGAGTTGTCTTGTCCCTCTCTCCCCACCCACCCCAAACGGTTCATGGGCTGAGGGTCAGTTGTCCCCTCCCTGCTTGAGGGCTCGCAGACTAGACAGCCCTCCAGCACAGGGAGCGTCTGATCCCTGCTCACTCTGGTCTGCCAGTCAGGAAGGGTCTTGGTTACTCACCCTCTCCCCCTCCTCACAGGTGGACGGGCCGGGAGGAGTCGGACTTCTACCGGGCAGTGTCCACCTTCGGCGTGGAATTTGAGCCCCACACACGGCGGTACCGGTGGGATCGGTTCCGAGACATCGCCCGACTCGAGAGGAAGACGGACGAGACGCTCACCCGCTATCTGCAGATGTTCATGGCCATGTGTCGCCGGGTGTGTGGGCTGCCCCTCGAGGAGGGGGAAGGTAGGGAGGGGAAGGGCAGTGTCGAGCAGAAGGGACTGATTGTTGGATTGTGTGTTTGTGTGTACGGGTCTGTGTGTGTGTGTGTACAGGTTTGTGAGTGTGTGTGTGTGTACGAGTCTGAGTGTGAGTGTGTGTACGGGTCTGAGTGAGTGTGTGTGTATCTGTAGGGGTGTGTGTGTGTGTCTGTACGGGTCTGCGAGTGTGTGTGTGTGTCTGTACGGGTCTGAGTGTGTGTGTGTGTGTTTGTGTATACAAGTCCGCGAGTGTGTCTGTACGGGTCTGCAAGTGTGTGTGTGTGGCTGTACGGCTCTGCGAGTGTGTGTGTCTGTGTGTGTGTGTGTGTGTCTGTATGGGTCTGCGAGTGTGTGTGTGTGTATATACAAGTCTGCGAGTGTGTGTATGTGCACGAGTCTGCGAGTGTGTGTATGTGCATGGGTCTGTGAGTGTGTGTGTGTGTGGGTCTGCGAGTGGTGTGTGTGTGTGTGTGTCTGTACGGGTCTGCGAGTGTGTGCGTGTACGGGTCTGTGAGTGTGTGTGCGTGTACGGGTCTGCGAGTGTGTGTGTGTCTGTACGGGTCTGCGAGTGTGTGTGTGTCTGTACGGGTCTGTGTGTGTGTGTATGTGTACGGGTCTGCGAGTGTGAGTGTGTGTGTGTGTACGGGTCTGGGAGTGTGTGTGCTGTATGTGTCTGTACGAGTGTGTGTGTGTATGGGTAAGGGTACGTGTGCACTGGTGCCAGTGGAATGGTAAACAGCTACTCTCAGTTCACACTGTTGGACGTGCGGGGGTTGAAACGTGGGGGGCTAGGCTTGCTGCACTAACAGGTCTCTCCCCTTTGCACAGAGTACCCGGAGCCGAGCCTGCTGGTGAGGCAGCTGACGGAGGAGCGGGCCACCCGGGCTCTCTACCGCATCGAGCTGCTGCGGCGGGTGCGCGAGCAGGTCCTGTGTCACCCGCTGCTGGGGGAGCGCCTGCGGCTGTGCCAGCCCTCGGCGGAGCTGCCCGGCTGGTGGGAGAGCGGCCGCCATGACCTGGAGCTGCTGCAGGGGGCTGCCAGGCACGGCCTGCGCCGGGCCCACGCTCACCTCCTCTGCGACCCCTGCTTCTCCTTCCGCGCCTGCCGCCTGGCCCACCTGCAGAGGCATCCCCCCTCACCTGCCTGCTGTTCGGTCAGGGGCACCGGAGGCTGCAGCCCCCCTCCCGGCGACTGGGAGCGTGAGACGGACTCCGATCTGGATCGCTCCTCCCTCGCCGACTCCTGTCCCAGCTCCTCAGAGGAAAGCGACGGGGAGGGAGCCTGCGGTGAGTATGCACTCAACTCCCTCCATCTGCTGTGCCCGGCCCCACTTCATCTTGTCTCCATTGCCCAGGCCTTACCCCTGTCCGTCCATCCGTCCATTCCTGAGTCCTCTCTGTCAGCTCCCCCCTTCCCCCCTCGCCCTTGTTAACCCTGCTCTCTCCTCCAGCTGAGGCTCGGTCACTCTCGAAGAACTACGACGAGGAGAGCACGATATCCCTCAACACCTCCCGGGATGAGACGCAGGACGGCTTCCCCAATGATGAGCTGGAGCCCAGCCTGGGCAATCTCTTGCACGACAAGCAGCTCCCGGTACCCAGCTGGCCCAAGGTACGCATTATGCTACGCACTCCCCGCGCTCTCATAGGCTGTGGATTTTCCAGGGTACAAGGTGGATGCTATTTCTGGGTAATGGAGTGAGCACCAGGGTCTGTTACTCAAGGGGACATGTGGGGAAGAGTGATCATAATATCGGAGGAGAGAGGGTGATCATAATATCCAGGAAGAATGATCACCAAGGTGCTGGTGGAAAAGTCAATCAGCACGCTTGGCTATCTTTAGTCAAGGGACTAACTACAGGAATTGGGATGTTGAGTTATAGTTGTACAGGTCATTGACAAGGCCGCACTTAGAGTATTGTGTTCAGTTTCGGTCACCCTGTCAAGATGTCGTTGAACTGGAAAGAGTGCAGAGCAAATTTACTAAAGTGTTGCTGATACCGAAGGGCCTGAGTTGTAGGTAGAATTTGGCCAGGCTAGGTTGCTACTCATAATGGAGGAGAATGAAGGCTGGCCTTGTGGAAGTATTTAAAACGATGAGGTTTCAACGGGTACATTTAATGGCAGAGAAATGTATACAATATACATCCTGAAATTCTTTTTCTTCACAAACATCCATGAAAACAGAGGAGTGCCCCAAAGAGTGAATGACAGTTAAACATTAGAACCCCAAAGCAACCCCCTCAGCTCCCCCCTCCCATGCACAAGCATCAGCAAGGCAACGAGCCCCCTTCCCACCAGCAGAAAAGTATCTGCGCCCTCCGCCAAGCACCCAAGCATGCAGCAATGCATCAATAAAGGCACAGACTGGCAGTACCCCAACAACTACTCATTCACCCAGTAATTCGACACACCACAGTGTCTCTCTTTCTCTCTCCCCCCCCACTTATCCTCCCTGCTCCCCCCCTTATAAGGGAAAAGGAGGTGTCCCCATTTCACAGCGAGAGGGGAGACATAACAAACAACTCACTGATTTACGAGGTTAAAAGTCTTTTGTGTCGCTTTTTCTGAGCTCTGCACCCAGAGAGTCAGCACCAGAAAGGCTCACACCTCTGGACACGCAGCCCACGGCAGCTAACCCACTGCTCCCGATGTTCTGTGTTCTCCCGTGACGCTTCAGTCAGGGACACCGGCCTAGAATCAGCCCGTCTCCAGAGCCAGGAAAATCCAGTACTCTGAAGGCGTGAGGCCCTGACGGGGGCCCGTGAGGTCCCATTCCTGCAAAGAGCCGCAGTCAGAGTGCAACTCCAGGTCAAAAGAAGCTGGAAAAGGAAAATTAGAAATATTAAAGATAGAAATAGAGCTGTTTCCGAAGATGCAAGCAGAGGAGTTGCCGTTAAGCACCATCTTGACTTTGCTCCGTCCCTTCGTTGTTTAAAATGGTGATAGTTGTAGTCTTTTCCCCAGGGTAGTGGGGCCCAAAACTAGTGGACACAGCTTTACAATGAGATCTTAAAAGGACCTGAGGGTCAACTTTTTCACGGAGGGTGGTGAGTGAATGAGGAGGTGGTTAGAGCATCATTTAAGAACCACTTGCATAGGTACGTGGAGAGTCAGGACAGTAGGATTTGGGGTGAATGCAGGAAACTGGCACCAGCTGGGTGGCCACCATGATTGGCATGGCTGGTTGGACTGAAGGGCTGGAATTTGTGCTGTAATGCTCCATGACTCTTCTCAGCACCACCAACGCAAAGGATGCAGTGGGGTGTTGTAGAGAGGGCAGGGCCCAGGGGTTGGGAGAGTGAAGGTTCGTTGGGTGAGACCTTGCCTTTCTGTAAGGCTGGAATCACTCTCCTGACTGCCTCCATACCTCCCCCTCAGACGAGCCTCTTATCCTCCTGACTGCTTTCCCATCTTCCCCTCAGACAGGGAGCCCTTCTCCTGACTGCCTCCTCATCTCCCCCTGAGATAGGGATCCCCTTTATCTGAAACCACCCTTTACCTTCATCTTCAACCTTTGCCACCTTCTCTTTTTCAAAAAAAAAGAGGTAATTTAATGGAACGGTGAGGAAGAACTGCGGATATTGTCAACGTGGATTTCAATAACGTGCTTGGTGAGGTCACTCGTAGGCTCACACAGACGAAGGTGCACGGGGTTCGTTTGGAATCAGATGTGGTTTGCCCGCAGAAGACAGATTCGTGGGCGATTGTGTTTATTCTGGCTGGAGCTCCCCGACTAGAGGCCTCTGCTCTTTGCGATATATATAAATGACCTGGGTGAGCATGTGGGTGGGAGGTTGGTAAGTGGATAGGTGGAGTTGTGGGCACTGCAGAAGCTTGCTGAAGGATATAGCAGTTACATTTATGGGCATAGAAGTGGCAGATGGAGTTTAACCCAGGCCAGTATGAGGTATTGCCTTTTGGGAGGTCAAATATAAAGGGAAAGTACGCGGTTAACGACAGGACCCTTAACAGTGTTGCTGTTAGGATTCACAGCTCTCTGAAAGTGGCTGCACAGGTCGATGGGGTAGTAAAGAAGTATATGTATGGCATGCTTGCATTTATTAGCTGAGGAACAGAGCTAGAGAGTAGGCAAGTTATGTTGCAGTTTATAAAATTCTAGTCAGGCTGCATCAGAACTGTGTGCAGTTCTGGTTACCCCATTACAGAAAGGTTGCTGGAGGCTTTGGTGAGGCTGCAGAAAGGTGTATGAACTATATGGGGAGAGTGGACAAATTCGGGTTGTTTACTCTGCAGTGGTGGAAACTGAGGGAAGACCAGATAGAGGTTTATAATTAGGAAGGCTGGCTCTGTTACCAGAGTCGAACAGGACACACTGGAGACTGTAGTAGAACTAAAGCCCCTCTGGAAGATCCTGGCAATTCATGGACACTGTTTCTCACCCCCTGCATTCCACCTTGGCTGAACGGAGGAGCACTTTCAGTACTAGACTAAGACAATAGCGCTGCTCCAAACAGCGCTATATGAGGTCATTCTTACCCTCAGCCGTTAGGCTTGATAATGAGTGGATCTATAACTGGGGAAGTGATGGCCCCCTGCTGTTAGACTGTTACTAACCTCTGTTTAGCTCTGTTTACCACACCTTGCTATCGTAGACGCCCTGTGCAACACTAAACACAAAACACACTGCAGATGCTGGGGTCAAAGCAACACGCTGGAGGAACTCAGCAGGTCAGGCAGCATCCGTGGAAACGAATGGTCAACGTTGACTGTTCGTTTCCACAGATGCTGTGCAGTACTGCCTTGGCTGCTTATTTGCACTGTGTGAATGTGCACCCATTACTCCACACCACCATCTTCCATGTTCCATATGAATATGGAAATCTTGTATCTTTTAGGGTAACTTTTTTTTATTCTTCTCTCATATTTGTGTACCTGTGCTCTTGTAATGCTACTGTGACACAGTAAATTTCTTTACGATCAATAAAGTGTCTGTCTATAAGATTGAGCAGACAGCCGGTATCTTGCCCCAGGATGGAAATGACTAATACCAGAGGACACGCATTTAAAATAGTGGAGGTGGGGAGGAAGGGTGGCAGGTAAGTTCAAAGGGCATGTGTGGGGCAATTTTTTTTCCAGAGTGGTGAGAGTATGCTCGTAGATAGACTGGCCCCCTCCACTGCCCTTCCCCTCCTCCCCCTCCCTTCACTCTCTTTCTCTGATGTGCTTTCCTCTCCTGCAGGACCGAGTGTTGATCAACCGCATTGACGTGGTGTGCCACACGGTGCTGAATGGCTGCTGGCCCACTCCCCGGAGGGCACAATGCGATCCCGCCAGATGCCCGCAGGCCTGCCCTGGCACCCCATCACTGGCAGAGAGCCCTGAGGAGACCCCGGTGCCCACGCCGGGAAGCCTGACCATTGACGAGGACACCCCTTCCGCCTCCTTCACCAAGATGAAGAAACACGCCCGCGAGAAGGAGTTCACCGTCAAGATCAACAATGTACGTACCGCCCGCCCGCCCTCGCTCTCTCTCCTGCCCGCCAGCTCGCCTCTCTCCCTCTCCCTCTCGCAGTCTGCAAGTTTGGCAATGTTGCCGAGTGTGGGCTGGGGTGGGGGTGAGCTCGGTTGCTCAGCGTTCTCAACCAGACTGTTTGCTAATCTCTCTGCATCTTCCCAAACTAACTCTACCTCCCCCATCCTCCACTCCCCACCCTTCTCCCCTCTCTCCCACACCCCTCCTCATCCCTCCCTATACATTTCTTCCCCATCTCTCTCCGCACACCCTCCCCTTCTGCCCCCCACCCCCCAGGAGGACGGGTTGAAGCTGACTTTCCACAAGCAGCGCCGCCGCCCCCGTAAGCCGGAGGACGAGGAGGGCGAGGGGTCCCGAGGGCCAGAGTTCACCCCCAGCCAGTCCGCCTCAGACAGCGGCCCTGAGACAGAGTGCCCCCGCACCGCCCTCCTCACCCCCTCCGCCCTGCTGGATCACAGCTTCCCCCTGCGGGAGGGGGGCAGCCCCAACCCCCACACCGTCCGCTGCCAGCTGGACGCCGTGCTCAGCGCCGGATCCAGCCCACTCTGGAGGCACTCGGTCAACGGGCAGCTAGCCGGCGCGCAGAGCCTGGGCAAGAAAAGGCGTGGCCGGAGGAGGAACGTGGAAAGGGGAGAGCTACTGCAGCCCAGCCCGAGCCAGGGGCTCTGTACAGTGAGTGTGTGTGTGTGTGGGGGGCCTCTGTACCGTGAATGGGGGGGGGGCCATCTGTACCGTGAGTGTGGGGGGAGACGGGGGGGCCCTCAGTACCGTGAGTGTGGGGGGGAGACAGGGTGGGGGCCTCTGTACAGTGAGTGTGTGGGGGAGACGGGGTGGGGCTCTGTACCGAGAGTGTGTGGGGGGGCCTCTGTACCATGAGTGTGGGGGGGAGACAAGGTGGGGGCTCTGTACCGTGAGTGTGGGGGGGAGACGGGGTGGGGGCTCTGTACCGTGAGTGTGGGGGGGAGACAGGGTGGGGGCCTCTGTACAGTGAGTGTGTGGGGGAGACGGGGTGGGGCTCTATACTGAGAGTGTGTGGGGGGGCCTCTGTACCATGAGTGTGGGGGGGAGACAAGGTGGGGGCTCTGTACCGTGAGTGTGGGGGGGAGACAAGGTGGGGGCTCTGTACCGTGAGTGTGGGGGGGAGACGGGGTGGGGGCTCTGTACCGTGAGTGTGGGGGGGGCCTCTGTACCGTGAGTGTGGGGGGGAGACGGGGTGGGGCTCTGTACCGTGAGTGTGGGGGGGGGGTGTGTCCTCTGTACTGTGAGTGTGGGGGGAGATGGGGGTGGGGGCTCTGTACCGTGAGTGTGGGGGAGGGATGGGGTGGGGGTTCTGTACTGTGAGTGTGTGGGGGGGGGTGTATCTGGGATGACGGAGACGGGGTGGGGGCTCTGTACCGTGAGTGTGGGGGAGGGATGGGGTGGGGGTTCTGTACTGTGAGTGTGTGGGGGGGGGGTGTATCTGGGATGACGGAGACGGGGTGGGGGCTCTGTACCGTGAGTGTGGGGGGGGGTGTCCTCTGTACTATGGGGTGGGGGCTCTGTACCGTGAGGGTGGGGTCTCTGTACCGTGAGTGTGGGGGGGGCCTCTGTACCGTGAGTGTGGGGGGGGCCCTCTGTACCGTGAGTGGGGGGGGGCCTCTGTACCGTGAGTGTGGGGGGGAGACGGGGTGGGGGCTCTGTACTGTGAGTGTGGGGGAGGGATGGGGTGGGGGTTCTGTACTGTGAGTGTGTGGGGGGGGTGTATCTGGGATGACGGAGATGGGGTGGGGGCTCTGTACTGTGAGTGTGGGGGGGGGAGACGGGGTGGGGTTCTGTACTGAGACTGTGGGGGGGACCTCTGTACCGTGAGTGTGTGGGGGGTGTCCTCTGTACTATGGGGTGGGGGCTCTGTACCGTGAGGGTGGGGTCTCTGTACCATGAATGTGGGGGGGGGTCCTCTGTACCGTGAGTGTGGGGGGGAGACAGGGTGGGGCTCTGTACCGTGAGTGTGGGGGGGGGTGTTCTCTGTACTGTGAGTGTGGGGGGGAGATGGGGTGGGGGCTCTGTACCGTGAGTGGGGGGGGGCACGGGGTGGGGGTTCTGTACCGTGTGTGGGGGGGGGTGTGTATCTGGGATGACGGAGACGGGGTGGGGGCTTTGTACCGTGAGTGTGGGGGGAGACGGGGTGGGGGCTCTGTACTGTGAGTGTGGGGGGGAGATGGGGTGGGGGCTCTGTACCGTGAGTGTGGGGGGAGATGGGGTGGGGCTCTATACCGTGAGTGTGGGGGGAGACGGGGTGGGGGTTCTGTACTGGGAGTGTGGGGGGTGTATCGGGGATGAGAGAGATGGGGTGGGGGCTCTGTACTGGGAGTGGGGTTGTATCTGGGATGAGGGAGACGGGGTGGGGGCTCTGTACTGGGAGTTTGGGGTTGTATATGGAATGAGGGAGACAGGTTGGGGGCTCTGTGCTGGGAGTTTGGGGTTGTATATGGAATGAGGGAGACAGGTTGGGGGCTCTGTACTGGGAGTGTGGGGGTTGTATCTGGGATGAGGGAGACGGGTGGGGCTCTGTACCGTGAATGTGGGGGTTGTATCTGGGATGAGGGAGACGGGGTGGGGGCTCTGTACTGGGAGTTTGGGCTTGTATATGGAATGAGGGAGATGGGGTGGGGGCTCTGTACTGGGAGTGTGGGGGTTGTATCTGGGATGAGGGAGACGGGCTGGGGGCTCTGTACCGTAAGTGTGGGGGTTGTACTGGGATGAGGGAGACGGGGTGGGAGCTCTGTACTGGGAGTTTGGGGTTGTATATGGAATGAGGGAGACGGGGTGGGGGCTCTGTACTGGGAGTGTGGGGGGGTTGTATCTGGGATGAGGGAGACGGGTGGGGCTCTGTACCGTGAGTGTGGGGGGGTGTATCTGTGATGAGGGAGATGGGTGGGGCTCTGTACCGTGAGTGTGGGGGGGTTGTATCTGGGATGAGGGAGATGGGTGGGGCTCTGTACCGTGAGTGTGGGGGGGTGTATCTGGGATGAGGGAGACGGGTGGGGCTCTGTACTGGGAGTGAGGGGGTTGTATCTGGGATGAGGGAGACAGGTGGGGGCTCTGTACCGTGAGTGTGGGGGGGTGTATCTGGGATGAGGGAGACGGGTGGGGCTCTGTACTGGGAGTGTGGGGGTTGTACCTGGGATGAGGGAGACGGGTGGGGCTCTGTACTGGGAGTGTGGGGGTTGTATCTGGGATGAGGGAGACGGGTGGGGGCTCTGTACCGTGAGTGTGGGGGGGTTGTATCTGGGATGAGGGAGACAGGTGGGGCTCTGTACCGTGAATGTTGGGCGGTGTATCTGGGATGAAGGAGACTGGGTGGGGGCTGTGTACTGGGAGTGTTGGTGAGGGGAGAGGGAGATGGGCAGGGGCTGTGTAAGATGAGTGTGGGATTCTGGAGAGAAAGAGGTGGGTGAGGACGATGTTCTGTGAGTGTGCGGGGTTCTGAGGGTGAGTGATGGGAAGGTGGAGGAGAGAGGGGTTGGGTGAGGTGTTTGGAGGGAGGGAAAGGGTCTCTGAGGAAGGAGAGAGGGATGGGTCTGGGAGGTGGAGGTGGAGGGTTTGGGTGGGGTGTTTGGAGGGAGGGAAGTGGTCTGTGAGGAGGGAGGGAAGGATGGGTCTGAGAGGTGGAGGGGAAAGGGAGGGAGGGGTTGGGTGAGGTGTTTGGAGGGAGGGAAGGGGTCTGTGAGGAAGGAGAGAGCGATGGGTCTGAGAGGTGGAGGGGAAAGGGAGGGAGGGGTTGGGTGAGGTGTTTGGAGGGAGGGAAGGGGTCTGTGAGGAGGGAGAGAGCGATGGGTCTGAGAGGTGGAGGGGAAAGGGAGGGAGGGGTTGGGTGAGGTGTTTGGAGGGAGGGAAGGGGTCTGTGAGGAGGGAGAGAGCGATGGGTCTGGGAGGTGGGTGCCTGCCGAGTAATGATGGTGATGTTACTCTGCCCCACCCCCAGGCGAATGGCGAGGTGGAGCGAACCATAGAAGAGCCTCAGACCCAGCCACGGCGGCCGGAGCCCGACATGGAAACCCGTATCCCCGTGGTCAGCAAGCTGGACGGCACGGTGCTGGCGGGGGACGAAGCCCCCCGGCGCCGAGAGCTCGACCAGTGGCTGAAGCTCAACCCCGACTTCGCCGTCGATCCCAGCTGCCTAGCGGTGAGCTCGAGGTGGGGGGTGGGACAGCGGACACAGGGGACAGGTTGTGTACCCAGAGATCTGGGGGTCAACAGGGCAAGAGGAAGCCCCTGGCAAACGTTCTGCGAGACTGTAGAATCTGACCAAGTTCCATCTCCTTGTGTTTGGCCCATATTCCTTTAACTCTTTCCTGTCCATGTACCTGTCCAAGTGCCCTTTAAATCTTGTTAATGTACCTGCCTCAACCACTTTCTCTGGCAGCTAGTCCCACATACAGACCACCCTCTGGGTGAAAAGGGTATCCCTCAGGATCCTAATAAATCTCTCCCGTCTCACCTTAAACTTGACTTAGATGAGGGAATTAAATGCAGCATCTCCAAGTTTGCGGATGACACGAAGCTGGGCGGCAGTGTTAGCTGTGAGGAGGATGCAGAGTGACTTGGATAGGTTAGGTGAGTGGGCAAATTCATGGCAGATGCAATTTAATGTGGGTAAGTGTGAGGTTATCCACTTTCGTGGCAAGAACAGGAAAACATTATTATCTGAATGGTGGCTGTTTAGGAAAAGGGGAGGTGCAATGAGACCTGGGTGTCATTATACACCAGTCATTGAAAGTGGGCATGCAGGTACAGCAGGCAGTGAAAAAGGCGAATGGTATGCTGGCATTCATAGCAAGAGGATTCGAGTACAGGAGCAGGGAGGTAATACTGCAGTTGTACAAGGCCTTGGTGAGACCACACCTGGAGTATTGTGTGCAGTTTTGGTCCCTAATCTGAGGAAAGACATCCTTGCCATAGAGGGAGTACAAAGATTGTTCACCAGATTGATTCCTGGGATGGCAGGACTTTCATATGATGAAAGACTGGATCGACTAGGCTTATACTCTCTGGAATTTAGAAGATTGAGGGGGGATCTTATTGAAACGTATAAAATCCTAAAGGGATTGGACAGGCAAGATGTAGGAAGATTGTTCCCGATGTTGGGCAAGTCCAGAACGAGGGGTCACAGTTTGAGGATAAAGGGGAAGTTTTTTAGGACCGAGATTAGGAAAAGCTTCTTCACACAGAGAGTGGTGAATCTGTGGAATTCTCTGCCACAGGAAACAGTTGAGGCCAGTTCATTGGCTATATTTAAGAGGGAGTTAGATATGGCCCTTGTGGCTAAAGGGATCAGGGGGTATGGAGGGAAGGCTGGTACAGGGTTCTGAGTTGGGTGATCAACCATGATCATACTGAATGGCGGTGCAGGCTCGAAGGGCCGAATGGCCTACTCCTGCACCTATTTTCTATGTTTCTAACCTTTCCCAACCTGGAGAGAAAAAGACTCTGCATTCACTCTGTCTCTTCCCCTTGTGGTTTATACACCTGTACAGATAGGGTCACCCCTCAGTCTCCACTCCAAGGAATAAAGTCCCAAACTGCTCGATTCCTCCCTCCAGAACCCCATCCCCTCAGGACCTGGCGACATCCTCGTAGATCTCCTCTGCTTTCTCTGTTCCTCCCACTTCCCTTTTGCTGCAGTGTGGCAACGGAGCTACCTCCCAAACGCAGCCTGAGCGGTGTATTGTACATCTGCAACATGACCTCCCGACGTTGAAGGCAGGCGTGCCAGTCGTCGACTTCTATCCTGGCCTGTGGACGCATCCCACAAAGCATCTACCTCAGTGCTCCTAAGGTCCCTGTCTAGATGTCCTACCAAAGCACGTCACCTCACATCTGGATTCGTCATTCAGGTTTACGACCAGCGACACATGTCGTGAAGTTCGGTTGTTCTGCGGCAGCAGAACAGTGCAACTCCAAAAATATTGTGTGTTACAATAAAAGTGCAAGGCAAGGAGGGGCTCAGTGCCATCTATCAGCCTCTGGCTTGCTGCTGGAGGAGGGGTTCTGTGTGCGACTGTCCCCCCTCCCCCCCCGCCGCCCCGGTGCTGTCAGACAGTGTTCTGGGTCTCCAGTTTACTCGATTTCGTGGCTGTCTGGAGGAGATGAATCTCAGCTGTATATTGCATGCATACTTTGTTAATAAATGTACCTTAAACCTTGGAAAATAACAAGTAGGTAGGCACTTAGTGGAGGGGAAGAAGTTGTTGCTGAAGTTTTGAGTGGAGAGTGAGGGTCGATGCCACCTTCTTGAGGCATGGCCTTTTGAGGATGTCCTCGGCGTTGGGGAGGGTTGTGCCCGTGCCAGTCAGAATGTTCTCCACCGTATATCTGTAGAAATTGATGATGTACCAAATCTCCTCAGACTTCAAACAAAGTAGAGCCTCTGACGTGCTTTCTTTGTGTTTGCGTCAGTACGTTGGGCCGAGGGTGGTGGAATTGGGAATGTGAGTTCTCTTAAGAGAAGTTTGGACTTCTCTTAAGAAGAGAAGTTTGTAAAGGTCTGTGCAAAAATCTTAGGCACTTGTAAAAAAAATTCTGTAAAGTGAAGATGCTTTCAAAAAAGTTCTTAAATACCAAAACATTTACTATAAAGAGCAGTAAACAAAATCAAATCAATATTTGGTGTGACCAACCTTTGCCTTTAAAACTGCATCAGTTCTCTTAGGTACACTGTCGTGCAGTTTTATAAGAAAATCAGCTGGTAGCTTGTTCCAAGCATCTTGGAGAACTTGTTGCAGTTCTGCAGACTTTGCCTGTCTTGCCTCCTTTTGTCTCTCAGACAGGCTCGAGATGTTGGCATCAGGGCTCATTGGAGGCCATACCATCTGAAACATTAAAAAAAGCTAGGCTGCCTAAGACTTTTGCACAGTGCTGTAGGTGGATGGGAGGGATATGGATGAATATGGTTAGGGTGCAGGTAGTTGGAACTAAGCAATCCATGGACTAGATGGGCCAAAGGGCCTATTTCTGTGTGATGACATTCTATAGTCCGAGATGCAACGGCAGGTTGGCCTTCCTGTGAAGGGCGTGAAGGACAAAGTGCTGGGAAGTAATGGAGCAGTTGCACAGGGCATTGGTGAGGCACCACCTGTAGTGATGACTGCTGCAGTCAGGAGAGGACCTGTTGAGATTGGAGGCCGTAGTGGTGACCAGGATGTACAGCATGCTTTCCTTCATTGGTTGGGGAGTTGCCGATAAGTCACAAAGTCATGTTCATTGAGGATAGGTCAGGAAGTCACATTGTAGCTAAATAAAACCTTGAGCAAGCTGTACTTGGAGTATTGTGTGCCGTTCTGGTCGTACCATTATGGAAAGGATGTGGCAGCTTTAAAGAGGGTGTAGAGGTTGTTCACCAGGATGCTGCCTGGATTAAGAGTGCAGGGAGCTATAAGGAGAGGTTGGACAAACTGGGATTGTTTTCTGTGCAGCGACAGAGGCTGAGATGAGACCTGATAGACATTTATCTATATACTACTAAAACTCTCATGCTCTGTGACCTCCAATTAGCGCAAACGGTGCATTACAGCGGCACTTTTTTTGACTAAATCAAATTAAAATGCGCTTACTTAACAGAATGCAGGCAAAGTTCAGGGTTATATATTCGTATCAAATTGCTCATTCACAAAAAGCAACAGGCTCCCTTTTAACCCGAGAACCAATCTGCCATCATGGAAATCGGGACGCGACAGCCCGACGCATGCGCACGGCCAGCCTCAGAGCGACACCTACCGGAGCAAAAGGGCAGGGCAGCTCTATTTTGAGTGGTTACATTCTGCTAATCACCATCAGCATGTGCAGGATTGGGACAGATCTAACTGCCACCCATCAATCAGAGATAATTAAATCTTATTGTAATGACGTACTTTGAGACACCCACAAAACCCTTTGATGCCGTCAAAGGACAGCGGTGACTATATCACATCCGTTTAGGAGAGCACCAACCACATCATCAAGAATAATCAGCATCCTTTGGTGTTACTGCTTCGTATCTTCTATCCAGCATTAGGGTAAAAAAATGGTCAGGCTAATTATGCCGCGTGGAGAGGGAAGGGGGACATTATGGTCAAGAGATGATGCCAAACGTCATTGGGAAGTGGCAAGGAAAGGGAGAGAACAAGAATCAGATGAGGCCAGGGCTGCATGACTCCAGGATCAAAGAGTCAGGACAAAAAGGATGAGAGAAGACGAGACAGAGGAGGTCAGGCATGCACGTCTCCAAAATGACAGCAATAAGCACAGACGGAGGAGAGAGCAAGAATCCGATCAGGCCAGGACTGCAGAACTCCAGGATCAGAGAGGAAGAACAAATGGTAGAAGAGATGAAGAGACGAAGGATGAAAGGGCTGCACATCTCCAGAATGACAAAAACAGGCAGAGAAGGAGGAGAGAGGAAGAGACAGAAGGGAAAAAGAAAGATCAACTCGAGAATATGCGGCACAGAGTAATTATTGCGAGAGTTGCTGAAGACCACAATGGCCGCTTTCGACGACAATACCTTGACAGAAAGAGCAAGGCAAAATGCACGACTCGCATGCCGTCACATTTCTGCTGATGTTGGTTCGGTGACCAGAGTATGCCCTCACTGTCGTGCCTTCCTGTTCACTGGAGAAACTGCACATTTCTGCTGTATGAAAGGACAGGTCAGGATAGGCAATTTGCAGCCTCTACCTAATGAACTCCTCAATTTGTACAGCAATGATGAACCTATTGCAAACAAGTTCAGGAAAAACATCAGACAATACAATTGCCTCTTCCAAATGACATCCTTTGGTGCCAAAGAAGTCATTCCAACTAGGAATCGATGGAATCGTTCTGTGATTATTCAAGGCCAAATCCATCATTATATTGGACATTTAATTCCAGACCCAACCCAGCAAGCCCGATTCCTTCAAATTTACTACTTCATGGATATTTAATGTTCATTCTGGTCATGTATTTGTCTTGCTATGCATCTTTCTTCTTTAATAAGCTAAGTTTTTCTTCTTTAATTTCCAAATCAAAGAGATAGCAATAGCATTCAGGAAAATGTAATGTTCATTCTGGTCACATCAGACTGCATTACCCTTCTGTCAGAGGGTGCCCCAACGGGTCACCCCGTTGTCTAGTAAGATTACAAAAGGCATCAATAGATAACCAATCTTTCTCCGCACAATGCCTAATACTAGAGGGCAGGAGATTAAGGTGGGGGTTGGGGGTTGAAGTTAAAAGGAGATATATGGGCCATGTTCTAATTTAATGCAGAGTGATGCTGGAACGTACTGCCAAGTGGTGGCAGTTACGATAGAGGCACTTAAGAAGCTATCAGACGGACACACGGACGGGAATGGAAGGGAGTGATATAGACATTGTGCAGACAGACTGGGATCAGGGTCAGCACAGACATTGTGGGCCGAATAGCCCATTCTTTTGCTGTACTATTCCAGGCTCTAAGTAATTCAAAAGAGGTTGACCAGCATGAAGAGGCTGTTCAATCAGCAATGAGGATGGAAGAGTTTGGGTGATCTGAACGGTGGGAGAGTGTACAATGGTAGTGGGGGGAGACCGTTGGTGTCTGAGGGTGAAGGGGGGTGACTGCAGACTCTGGGGAGGATGCCATGGTGGGTGGGGGGGGGGTCAGGGGTAGGGGACAGCGACTGAGGTGGGTTCTGTTTTCTCCTCCTGTGCAGTTTGTCGAGGACCGGCCGAAACAGAAACGGCACCGCTGCCGGAATCCCCACAAGCTGGACGTCAACACGCTGACCGGAGAGGAGAGGGTCCCTGTCATCAACCGCCGTAACGGCAAGAAGGTGAGTTCCCTGCAGGAGAGCGGAGAAACCAGCACGGACTCTGTGCCAGATGCCCGATTCCTTCACAAGGATCTGGAGGATGTGAGGGGCAACGACTTAGCCCCACTCCCTGGGATCTGAGAGGGAGATTTGTTTCTCCTCCCCCTTAAATGTTAGGGTGGCTGATTTAACCACTGCAGTGTGTGATGCGCAGTGATTTAGCCTCCCCAGTGAAATGAGGGAGAATGTGTTTAACCCCTTCTCTTCCCCCCCCCCCCAGTCCCCCAGTCAGTGGACTGATATTCTGCCTTGTGTTTCAGCTGGGAGGGGGATTTGCTCCACCGATCAAAGACCTCCAGAAGTGGCTTCAAGACAACACTGAATACGGAGTTGCTCAGGAGTGGGCCGACGTTATCAAGCAGTCGGTAGGTTTGGTGGGAGAATCCAACCCCCCCTCCTCCTGGGAGTGTGTGATGGGACGGTGTGGAAGGAGTTTCACCCTGTGTCTGACCCCGGGAGTGTGTGATGGGACGGTGTGGAGGGAGCTTCACTCTGTGTTTGTCCCCGGGAGTGTGTGATGGGATGGTGTGGAGGGAGATTCACTCTGTGTCTGACCCCGGGAGTGTGTGATGGGACGGTGTGGAGGGAGATTCGCTCTGTGTCTGACCCCGGGAGTGTGTGATGGGACGGTGTGGAGGGAGCTTCACTCTGTGTCTGACCCCGGGAGTGTGTGATGGGACGGTGTGGAGGGAGCCTCACTCTGTATCTGACCCCGGGAGTGTGTGATGGAGGGAATTCCCCTCTGTATCTGAGTATGGGATGGAACGGTGTGGAGGGAACTCCCCTCTGTATCTGAGTGTGGGATGGGACAGTGTGGAGGGAGCTCCCCTCTGTATCTGAGTGTGGGATGGAACAGTGTGGAGGGAGTTTCGCTCTGTATCTGAGTGTGGGATGGGACGGTGTGGAGGGAGCTCCCCTCTGTATCTGAGTGTGGGATGGGACGGTGTAGAGGGAGTTTCGCTCTGTTAGACCCCAGGAGTGTGTGATGGGACAGTGTGGAGGGAGCTCCCCTCTGTATCTGAGTGTGGGATGGGATGGTGTGGAGGGAGCTCCCCTCTGTATCTGAGTGTGGGATGGGATAGTGTGGAGGGAGTTTCGCTCTGTATCTGAGTGTGGGATGGGACGGTGTGGAGGGAGTTTCGCTCTGTTAGACCCCAGGAGTGTGTGATGGGACGGTGTGGAGGGAGCTCCCCTCTGTATCTGAGTGTGGGATGGGACGGTGTGGAGGGAGCTCCCCTCTGTATCTGAGTGTGGGATGGGACGGTGTGGAGGGAGCTCCCCTCTGTATCTGAGTGTGGGATGGGACAGTGTGGAGGGAGTTTCGCTCTGTTAGACCCCAGGAGTGTGTGATGGGACGGTGTGGAGGGAGCTCCCCTCTGTATCTGAGTGTGGGATGGGACGGTGTGGAGGGAGCTCCCCTCTGTATCTGAGTGTGGGATGGGACGGTGTGGAGGGAGCTCCCCTCTGTATCTGAGTGTGGGATGGGACAGTGTGGAGGGAGTTTCGCTCTGTATCTGAGTGTGGGATGGGACGGTGTGGAGGGAGTTTCGCTCTGTTAGACCCCAGGAGTGTGTGATGGGATGTTGCTGCAGGGGGAGCGTCACTGTGTGTCTGACCCCGGGAATGTGTGATGGGGCGGTATGGAGGCAGCTTCCCCTGTGTCTATTTGAGTATGTAGGGTGGGAGTATAGACTGGCTGTTCTCTGACCTCCTCTCCTTGTCTCTCCCCCGGCGTAGGGATTCCTCGCTGAAGACATGTACGATCGGATCCTCAGTGGCCCGGTGGTGCCCGAGGAGGGCAGGAAGAGGGGCCGGCGCCCCAAACACCTCTCAGCTGCCCTGCAGGTGAACTCGCTGCTGGAGGGGGGAGGCCTGCGGACCCTCCAACAGGAGCTGCCACCCTTGCAGCTACCCGGCCTGGTGGGTTACCCGCAGGCCCCGGCCCCCACCCAGAGCCAGACTGGACTCTCAGAACCTCCGCCCGGACCCTCGCTGCCCCTCAGTCCCCTGCTGCTGCCTGCCGTGTACGGAGGTGGTGTCTACCTGGGACCAGGCGCCGCCGAGCTATCCCTTGGGGCGCTGGATGGCGCCAGGGGACTGGGGGCTGTGCGCGGGGAGGGTGGGGCAGCCGATGACCATCTCTCTCAGGGTTACGACAGTGGCGAAGAGGGGGGCGGCTACTGTCACTCCCTCATCGGTGACCCCATGATGCCCACCAACTCCGACCTGAGTGGGGAGGACTGAGGTGTGGGCGGAAAACCCCTCTTTCCCCACCCCCCCGTCTCCCTTCCCCCTCTGACCCTCACCCCCATCCAACCTCCACGACCCCTCCATGCGGGGTTTCCGAGTACAGGGAGCTGTGCCCCGCCACTGATCCGCCACAGGAGGGCAGGAGGAGGGATCTGTGTTCCAGGAACCGGGTAGGGGAATGCCAGAGCGTGTCCCCTCCCACTACCCCCCACTCGAACCATGGTTAGGTTCCACGGACCCTCACTTGCAATGGCAACTGCTGTCTACTCTCTGGGGCTTGGTCTTTTTCTCTTGTCTCTCTCCCTCTCTGTCTCTGTATGTCTCACTCTGTCTTCTCAGTGTGTTCTCTTTCCTTCTGTGTGTGTGTGTGTCTCTCTCCCCCTCCCCCGTGTGTGAGTACCTCTCTCTCCCAGTCCCGTGTGTGTGTCCTCTTCCCCATGTGTGTGTCTCTCTATCTATGCTCTCTCGTATGTGAATGTGTCTCTTTATATCCTCTCCTCTGTTCTCTCTCTCTCTCCCCCCACCATCCCATCTTTCTGCTCTCCCCTCCCTTCCCACCCTTTCCCTCTGAATTTTCTTCACGCACCATTGACCAGTCCCTATGTGTTCCCCTGCACTCTGGCTTGGGTAGCCGAGGCTGCTGCTGGCGAGACCCCTACCACTCCCCGCTCCTTCCGAGACACAGAGAGGACCGATCTGATCCTGTCCGGCGGGAGCCTGCAAGCCCGGTCAGGCTCGGGGTGAGGGGGTGAGGAGCTGGCGATCGGAGATCCCCATCCCACCAGGCTGCCTCCCCGAGATGTCGGAATCTGCACCACTGGAGCCAAGAAAGAGGAACTTTAGTAATAAAATTCCAGGGAAAAACGGAGAGACAAAAAAAAACATTGGGGTGGGAGGGAGGAATGACTTGTTTTTGAGAAAAAGCAATGTGTTGGGACTGAAAAAGCAGAAGCGCTTGCGTGCGTGTGACATCGACGTGCGCTCGCGTGCGCGCGCACACACATACATACACACACACACACACACACACACACACACAGAGTAAGGAGACGAGGTTTAAATTATTTCATGAATTTGTGACAGGGCAAGGTGTATATTTAACTGCAGTGGATGTGTGGACAATGTGTCCAGTTCCAGTGTATCTACAGATCCCTATTGTTTTCACTGGAGACATGTAAATAAACAGACGAAAGATCCAGGGTTTTTTTCCTGTAGTACTGTTTCTGGCTGTCACTTTTGTCTGCCCACTCTCACACCCAGGATTCACGCCTGGCAGCAGTGGCTGCAGACCAGACACAGATTCACCCACTTAATTCTGCTGTCTTATTTCGCCTTCCCTGCCCCTCCTGCTCACTCCAACCCTTCCTCCCCCTCCTCCGACCTCTCATTCACTGCAATTGCAGGAGGTGTAATTCCTGTTCCCGCGCCTCTTCCCTCATCACCGTCCCAGCAGTGTAGCAGACATTCACCTGAAAACCTTCTCACCTCCTCTATTGCATCCAGTGCCCAAGATGCCACCGTTCTGGAAGAACGGCTGCAGCCACCTTCTCTCCATCCACTGCTGCTGCCTGTATCTCTTGGTAACTTAAGTGTTTTAATTCCCCTCTCCACTTCCCACACCAACCTGTATGTCCAGACTCCTATTGCCAATGTGAAGCCCAACATGGACCTGAGGATCAACACCTTGTACTCCTCCCGAATGAACTGCATCCCTTGTCACTCTCCTGTTCTCCTACATCCACCTCAGACCCCTCCATATCACCCTTTCTCCTCCCACTCCACCTCCCTCCCTTGTTTCCACGCTTCTTCCTCTCCTGTCACATTCCCTAATTACCCCTTCACCTTATGTCATCTCTGCTCTCTCATCTGATCCACCAATCTCCTGCCAGTTCCGTCTACCTCTTCATACTGACCATCTCCCCCTTCCAGTCAACATGAAAGGTCTCAACCTGAGACTGTGGCCATCTCTCTACTTCCACAGAGGTTGTGTAAACCCACTGAGTTCCTTAAGTGTTATGTGTGTCAGTGACTTCCTAGTCAGCCTCTTCTGAACCCTCTCCAAAGCCCCTACACCCTTCTGTAATGGGGCAACTCAGACTTCAATGCGATACACCAGATGCAACTGAACTGGAGTTTTCTGCAACTGAACTGGAGTTTTCTGCAGCTGCAACATAGTACCCAGGCTCTTGGGAACTTGGTGCTTCAACTAATAAAGGCAAGTATGTCATACAACACCCTATCATCTGCAGACACTTTTAGGGAGCTGTGTTGCCTTGTCTTGCACAAAGTAATGCTGATTGTCACCAGTAACTTCATGCTTTTCTATTTGTGAGTAGATCCTATCCTAAAAAATCCCCTCCATTAATTCACTTGCCATTGTTGGGAGGCTCACTGGCATTTAATTACTTGGGGTAGGTACCATCTTTTTGCCCTTAGCAGACCACCTGGCCTTTCAACTCTCACGCACATCAGATGTGGACCCAGCTCCTGTCCAATGCTGTTGTAATTAACCTTCTCCCAATTTACTTTCCCTCGAGGCCCAGTCTTTGTCCATAACTGAAAAATTAGTTATGATCACTGTTACCAAAATGCTCCCCACTGAAAGCAGGCTCATTTTCCAATATAAGGACCAGTACAGTTCCTTGGCTGGATGGTCCACACATTGTGTCAGGAAACCCTCCAGGATGCGCCCAGCAAGTTATGCCCCATACCACCCTGTGGTTCTAAGGAAGGTCCCACTCAGTATTGGGGAAGTTAACGTCTCCCTGCCACTTTTACAAATTGCCATAATCTGCCAATGTATCTGAGCCACTGGCTATTTGGACACTTGCAAGCTCTTATTCCCAAGCTCTGCTCAGGTTGCCTCTGTGGATGAGCCCTCCTGTACATCTGCTGCAGTGCCACTGTGCCTCTCTACCTAAACAACAGAGCTCCACAGCTCTTCAATGCCCCTCTATCCGGTCTGGAAGATTTCAATTCTGGACGTTCGAGCTGCTGGTCCTTCCCATCTCTCAACCAAGTCTCTGTAACGATGAAAACATTGTCGTATCATGTAGTAATCCAGAATCAACCCATGATACTTACTGCATTGGAGTAAATTCATTTTGCTCCCATCAATCCCACTATGCTAATAACCTGACTGAGGGATGGAGAGGGAGGGTGGTAACCATTCACATCTCAGATCCCGAGGGGATGATTGGGGCGTGGGGTGAGTCATTGGAATGTGCCCCTGGTGGGACACAGTTGAGGGGTGAGGAGGCTGGTCCCTGAACATAGTCATAGTCGTAGTCATACTTTATTGATCCCAGGGGAAATTGATTGAACAGTGAGGTGGGCAGAAACGGTTTCCCTCGGGCAGGGCGGGGTGGAATCCCCTGGGATTCTGCTCCCTGAGCAGCGGGGTGTGGTGAAGGCAGAGATTCTTCCAATATTCAAGCTCAAAGTAAGCCAGTGCAGGTACAGCCCTTCGGCCCAACATGTCTGTACTCACCAGTCCCATCTGCCAGTGCTTGGTCAATATCCACCTAAAACTTCCCTATTCATCTACCTGTCCAAGTGTCTTTTAAATGTTAATGTACCAGCCTCAGCCACTTCCTCTGGCTGCTTGCTGCACGTACAGACCATCCCCTGGGTGCAAAAGTTGCCCCTCGGGTTGCTATTAAGCCTTTGCCCTTTCACTTTTAACCTGTGCCGTGTAGTTCTTAACTCCCCAACCCTGGGAGAGAGAGATTGTGCTCATTCACCGTCTATACACTTCATGATTTTATACACCTCAGTAAGGTTATCGATTAGTCACGTCCAGGGTCCTCACATGTCCAACCTTTCCTGGTACTTTAGGCCTCCACGTTTAGGAAACATTCTGGTAAATTTTTTCTACACTGTTTCTAGTTTAATATTCCTACAGCAGGGGAATCAAAACTGAATGCAATACTCCCAAGTGCAGCTTCCCAATGTAGATGTACCAGCCTCCCCACCTGTCTTCATGGAATTACAGTTAAGTGAAGATAAATTACAAAGCATGAGGGGGGAGCAAGCCAGAATGGGTGGGAAGGGGAACAGACTGCTGGAGGAACTCGGCGGGTCAGGCAGCATTTGTGGAATGAATAGTGTGCATTTTACGGAGGCTCTTCATCAAGACTGGAAAGGAATGGGGCCTGCTCTACTGGCATGCTGAGACCCAGCGCAGGTTGGAGAAGCAACACCTCATTCTGTTTGGATAACCTCCAACCTGATGGCATGATCATAGACTTCTCTAACTTCTGGTCATTTCTCTCCCCCCACCTTTTCATTCCCCATTCTGGTTCTCACCCCTTCTCTTGTCCTCTGCATATCAACTCCCTCTGGTTCCCCTCTTCCTTCCCTTTCTCCCATGATCCACTGTCCTCTATTAGATTCCTTCAGCCCATAACCTCTTCCACTTCTCACATTATCCCCTTGCCCAGCCACACATCTTCCTCTCATCTATAACCTGCCAGCTTGTACTCTTCCTCTCCCCCCCCCCCCCACCCATCAACATTCTTATTCTGTCGTCTGCCCCCTCTCCAGACCTGTTTGAGCATCTTGGCCCAAAACAGTGACTTCATTCTCCTCCATAGTTAGTGCTCGACCTGTTGAGTTACTACAGCATTTTGTGCGGTGTTCAAGATCTCCAGCATCTGCAGGATCTCTTGCATGGATGGGAAGGCGATCCTGGTGGAGAAGGTGCTAGACGTGCAGTGACAGTAGTTTCTGGGACAAATTAGGAAACACTAGAAGAGAAAATGCTCAGGGGAGGGTGAGGCATCAGTTACTGATGAAGGAAGTCAGTGACAGCATAAAGGCAATAGAAGGCATGTACCGTGGCAAATGTTAGTAAGAAACTGGAGGATTAAAAAGCCTAAGAAAGAAGAAGATGAAATACAAGGCAAAGTAGACATTAGTATAGAAGACGTTACCAAAAATTCTCTCTGGACACAAAGGGCAAGAGAGACAAGAGTGGACACTAGACCACTGGAAAGTGAGGCTGGAGAAGCGGAAATGGTGGACCTGAAGAAGCACCTTGCTTCCATGGAAGCCATCAGCAACATGCAATAAATTCAAGAGGGTCGGGCAGAGGTGGTCCTTCCTAAGAAGGTGCTGGGGAAGCTGTGGGCACTTCTAAAGTTTTGAAAAGAGATTGTCAGTGATCTTTCAAGAATCATTGGTGTTGCGGGGCAGTACAGGAGGATTGAAAAGCTGCAAATGTGGCACCCCTGTTTAAGGGAGGGAAGTAAAAGACAAGAAATTGTAGACTAGATAGCCTGGCCTCAATATCTGGTAAGATTTGAGAGTTCATGATGAAGGATAAAATTTTGGGGTACTTTGAAGTATGTGATTATAAAAAAAAAGCAAAATCAGTGCAGTGCTGTTAAGGGGAGACCTTACCTGATAGATCTGTTGAACGTAACAAGCAGCATAGACATAGGGGAGGGGGTATATGGTAGAGGTTGTTTACTTAGATTTTCAGACGGTCTTTTACAATATGTATATTGGACTGCTAGAGCCTCTGGTGGATAGAAGATTGGCTGACTGGCAGAAGGGAGTCCATTTCAGGATAGTTGCTGGTGTTACCCAGAGGTTCAAAGTATAAAGTAAATTTATTATCAATGACATATAAAACCCTGCGATTAATTTTCTTGTGGACATTCACAGTAAACAATGAAACAATAGAATCGATGAACGACTACAACGAGGGTTGGTGTTGGGACTATGACTTCACTTTATTGGTCAATGATTTGGAAGGTAGAACTGATGGATGTGTGGCCAAGTTTGCAGATGACAGCAAAGTGGGTGGAGGGACATAATGGTGCAGAGGCAGGAAGTTTGCTGAAGTCTTGGAAAGGATGGGAGAGTGGGAACAGTGGCAGATGGAGTACGGTGTAGGAAAATATATGGTCATGCACTTTGGCAGGAAGTGTAAAGACATGGACTACTTCCCAAAAAGGAGCGAGGATGCAGGAATCAGATGGGCAAAGGGAAGTGGGAGTTCTCTAAAGATTAACTCGTAGGGTGAGTTTGGTAGTAAGGAAGGCAAATACAATGTTAGCATTCATTTCAATAGACGATAGGTGCAGGAGTAGGCTATTTGGCCCTTCGAGCCATCACTGCTATTCACTGTGATCATGGCTGATCATCCACAATCAGTATCCAGTTCCTACCTTATCCCCATAACCTTTGATTCCGTTATCTTTAAGAGCTCTATCCATCTCTTTCTTGAAAGCATCCAGAGACTTGGCCTCCACAGCCTTCTGGGGCAGAGCATTCCATATATCCACCACTCTCTGGGTGAAAAAGTTTTTCCTCAACTCCGTTCTAAATGGCCTACCCCTTATTCTTAAACTGTGGCCTCTGGTTCTGGGCTCACCCGTCAGCGGGAACTTGCTTCCTGCCTCCAGCGTGTCCAATCCCTTAATAATCTTATATGTTTCAATAAGATCCCCCTTCAGCCTTCTAAATTCCAGAGTATATTTCGAGAGGACTAGAATGCAAGGATGTATTTCTGAGGCTTTGTATGAGATTGCTCAGACTATGTTTGGGATACTGAGCAGTTTTGAGCCTGGAGAGGGTCCAAAGGAGGTTCACAAGAATGATCCCAGGAGGGAAAGGCTAAACGTATGAGGAGCGTTTGATGTCTCTGGTCATGTGCTTGATTGAGTTCAGAAGGATGGAGGGGGAATCTCATTGAAACCTTGCATCTGCCCCAAGGAGCACAGTATTGCTCTCCATGGAATCGGGCCTCTCAGCCCCCCTGGTTCATGCCAACTGCGATTCCATCTAAATCCCAATCTACATGTGTTTTGCCCCACCCCTCTACCTTTCCTGTCCCTGTACCTGTCCACTTGCTTTCAGAATCGGTATTAATATCACCAGCATATGTTGTGACATTGGATGTCTTTGCAGCAACAGTACAATGCAATACATAGTAATAGAGAGAAAAAAACTGAATTACCATAAGCATATATTTATTACATTGTTGAATATAGTGCAAAAATTAAAAAGTAGTGAGGCAGTGTTCACGGGTTCAATCCCCATTCAGAAATCGGATGGCAGACGGGCAGAAACTGTTCTTGAATTGCTGAGTGTGTGCCTTCAGGCTCCTGTATCTCCTTTCTGATGATAGAAATGAGAGAGGGCATGTCCTGAGTGGTGATGGGGGGGGGTCGTTAATGATGGATACCACCTTTTTGAGGCTATTTGAAGATGTCCCGGATACTATGGAGGCTAATGGCCGTGATGGCACTAAGTTTACAACACTGCAGCTTATTTTGATCCTGTGCAGTTGCCATCCCCATACCAGAGGCAACCAGTTGGAATGCTCTCACTGGTACATCTGTACAGCATTGCGTCTTTGGTGATATACCAAATTTTCTCTGAAATATAGTTGCTATTGTGCCTTCTTTGTAGCTCTATTGATACGTGGTTCCAGATAGGTCCTCAGAAATTGACACCCAGGAATTTGGAATTGCTCATTCTTTCCATTTCAGATCCCTTCCTGGTCTTACTGACGTTGAGTGCAATGACACTACTCAACTAGCTGATATACCTCACTCCTGTGTGCCCTCCCATCACCAACTGCAATCCATCGTGTAGCTAAGCAACCAGAGTTATATACAATACCCCAAATGTGATCTCAGCACCATCCTGTACAACTGCAACATAATGGCCCAACTCCTGTATTTGGTGCCAAATCCCTCTTTCACTGCCCTGTGGTGCCACTTTCAGGAAAACTCCTACATGTGATACACTAAATGATGGAGTAACTCAGTGGGTCAGGCAACATCTGTGGAGGAAAATGGATAGTTGACTTTCTGGGCTGAGACACCATCAAGACTGGAAAGGGGAGGAAGCCATCATGGATGGCTGGGCCAATGTTACCTCTAATGTGTGGTCCAACCATTTCTTTCAGCCGAATTTTTTTTAATGGTCTGAAAACACTTCAAATGCATCTTTTTGTAATATACATACTAAGGATATTTAGATTGAAGATTAAAAAATCACATACTTCTGATTTTATTTATGAATTGAAGGGTATGTAGAAATACAGCTCAAAGAAAAGTCCTGACGGAGGGTCTCGGCCTGAAACGTCGACTGCACCTCTTCCTAGAGATGCTGCTTGGCCTGCTGCGTTCTCTAGCAACTTTGATGTGTGTTGCTCAAAGAAAATCTTTCATGTTTTGTAAACTTTGTAAGCTGCGCATCACAAAGGCTATGTGCATGGAAGCACTCGATGCTGCTTAAAGGAAACAGTGGGGTGGTGGGTCCAGGTGAGAAAGATGAAAAACTACATATAATCCCTAGGTCCCTCTGTTCAGCAACACTCTTCAAGCACCTGCTGTTCACTGTGGAAGTCCTAACCTAGTTACTCTGCACGAAATGCAAAGCTTTAACTGTAGCTCCTGGTTTCCCCAACCCTAGCCAAGAGGCCATTCTTCATATTGTTTTATACAGTTCAAAAGATTGCCCCTCTAGTGAAATACTTCCCAACCTATCTCCATAATTCAGTAATCTAAGGCCGAGGAACACGTTTGTAAATCTGCTCTGCACCCTTTCCAACTTAAATAGTAAGTTGGTTTACTATTGTCCCATGCACTAAGATGCAGTGAAAAATTTGTTTTGTGTACCAATCAATTCATTGCAATGGTACATTGAGGTACTACATGGGAAAACAATACGAAGTGTTACAATTACAGAGAAAGTGCAGTACTGCACTCATTAAGGTGCAAGTCCAAAATCGAGGAAGATTGTGAAGCCAAGAGTCAGACTTATCATACCAGGGCCCCATTCAATAAAGAGTGTTATAACAATGGGGTAGAAGCGGTCCTTGAGCCTGATGATACGTGCTTTCAGGTGTTTGTATCTTCTGTCTGATGGGAAGGGTGGAGAAGGTAGAATGTCAGATTCTGTGTCTCAGAGCTCAGCCCGGGGTGGGGGGGAGGGAGGGGAGCGGAAGGGAAGACATCAAAACGAATAAACTCTACTCAGGGTTCCAGCCGGGTGCAAATATACTTTTCGATGACGAATTCTGCTATCTTCATCAGGGACGATCCCTGGGCATGTCTAGTCCGGTGGTATTTGTACCCCCGTCGTCCTTCCCTCCTGATTGGTTAGTCCTCATCCAGCCGGGCTTCAATACCTGAACCAGGCTGGAAGCACGAGAAAAGTTTGTTCGTCATCTACGCCGGGATACGACTAGATCCTTTTTCAGAAATCGAGGTGGTCTCACCGGCGGGGAGCAGCTGGTTAGTAGCGATCTATGCGCAGCCGGCGGTGGGCGGGGTCACGGATGGTGATTAACAGCTCTCTGGTTCCCGCCGCTGCGCCAAAAGGGGGGTGTGTCCTGACGCAAACCCCGCCTCTTAGCTCCGGTTGGGACGCATGCGCATTGGTAAGAGAGGAGCCGTCGTCGAAACTGGAGAGCGAGTGCCGGCTCCGCGCACGCGCACAACTACAGAGATCGGCGGCGTGCCGTTAAGGCGCGTGCGCCAACCGCGGGAAATCAGAAGGAGTGCGCGAAGTGGTTTCGATTGCTGGCCGTGCCGAGAGCGTGCAGACGGAGTGGAGCGTGTTGTGAGCCGTGCAGAGGGTGTTCAGGCGGAGCGGGGCTCGTTTCTGGCCTTCACCGGGGGCTGCCGTTCGTGCAAGGATTGCGCAGTAGGGGAATCGCTTTTGCGCTGCCGGCCGCCGGCGGCAGGGCGCGTGCGCGAGGCGGAGACGGGAACCGGCACCGCCGCCATTTGCCGCTGAAGGGACGGCGAGGCCTCCGGCCGCTGATCATGGCCGTCAGCCTGGACAAGGAGGCGTATTACCGGCGGCTGAAACGGCTGTACAGCCACTGGAAGGTAAGCGAGGGAGACGGGCTGGAACGCCAGGGTGGATAGCGGAAGGCGCGGGTGTGAGGGGGAGCGAGGGGCCTCCGGTCCGGGGTCGGGGGGGGGGTTGTTGTTGCCGATAAAGCGCGGCCTGGAGGGGGTCCGAGGGGAGGAAGCGGGGTTGGGCCAGGGGCTGGAGGTCGGGAGGGAGGGGAGATGGAATGGGGATTTCGGCGGGAGAAGGATGCTGGAGACCGGGGATTTGAGGTCTGTGGGCGGTGGGGTAACCGGGCTCTGGGGGAGAGATGGATCGGGGATGGGGCCTGGAGCCCGGGGCCTGTTGCTTGTATGTGTGTGTCTGGGGGATGGGTATAGGGAGACCGGGTCCGAGGTGGAGCACGGGCTTTGGTGGAGGGGTGTAAGGTGAGGAGAGGAACACGAGGTCTGCGGACCGGCTGATACCGGGAGCGGGGCGGACGACGGGGAGAGTTCTAGGCATATGTGTGTTTGCGTAGGGAGAAAAGGACCGCGGGGTCGGTAGTACAGAGCTGGAGGGATGTGGGAGGAGCGGAGCTTCGTGGAGAGTGAGTGACCTGCGAGGTGTGGGGAGGTGACGAAGGAGGAGAGTGATTGATGGGTGACAGGGAAGAGATTGATATGGTGGGGCAAAAGTGATGGGAGATAGAGGTGGAGAGGAAAGAGTGAGAGGGAGTGATGGGGAAAGGGGCTGAGGGAAAAGAGAAAGTGATTGGGAGGGAGCGGTGGGACGGGTTCTGAGGGAGAGGAGAGTGATTGAGAGGCAGGGATAGAGGGGGCTGAGAAAGTGATTGATAAGTAGAGAGATGGAAGAGACTGAGGGCAAGGAAAGCGTGATTGGGAAGGGGACGGAGAGGTGGGGAGGGGTGCTGAGGGAGAGGAGGGAGTGGGGGATAGAGATGGGGCTGGGGGAAAGGAGAGAGTGATTGGGTAGTAGAGATGGGGAGGGAGAGACGGAGGAGACAGTGACTGGGCGGGAGAGTTTGGGAAGGGGACTGAGGGAGAGGAGTGCGTGATTGGGAGGTAGAGATGGGCTGGGATTGAGGCCAGCAACTCGGACTGGGGGGGGGGAGTGATGATGAGCTGTGTGATGGGGAGGTGCAGGGGATAGTAGGGATTGGAGGTGAAGGGGTTGGAGTGGTGATTGTGGCAGATACAGATGGGAGGGGTGGGTGGGATGAGCTACAGATGAAGTGAAGGAGGTGCCGGAGAGGGAGTGAAAACGAGGGCAAGTGGGGAGGAGGCACGTGTATGGGAGATGACTGTGATGTGAAGGTGGAGGGTATGATGTGAGGATGAGTTTTGGAGATATGTAGGAGGTGAGGGATGGAAAGTTAGGGTTTTGCTTGGGGAGGGTTGAGATGAGGGTGGTGGGAGTAAGTTTGAAAGGGGGATGGGAGTGAAGGTAGGGAAGAGGTGGGGTTGATGTATCGAGGTGATGCTAGGTGGATGGGGGAGTGACAGGTGAGGTAGAGTGACCAGGAGGGGAGCTGAAGATGGGTTTGGTGGTGTGGGTGGGGAGAATGATGATGGGAGAGTGGGGAGCTCAAGCAGGGATCGGTGGGAGCGGGGAGGTGCATGAGGGGGATGTTGAAGTGTCTGGGAGTGGTGGGGTGGGAGGTAGAAAAGGGATGTTGGTGTGGGAGAGTGGTTTGAGGAGATGGGTGATATGAGTGTGATTGGGGGTGGGGGGGGTGACCGAGGTTAAGGTGTATAACAGAGTGGTGAGGGGGTGGGTGTCAAGACGTGGTTACAGTGAGCAGGGCAATAAAGGGAGGGGGCTCTGACTTGTTGGTGAGGTGTGTTGCTCACTGCTGACCCATCTGTCTCCCCCCCCCCGCCCCCATCCAGAAAGGAGAAGATGAATATGGAAAGGTTGACGCTATCGTGGTGGCGGTGGGTGTGGACGAGGAGATTGTGTACGCAAAGTCTACTGCCTTACAGGTAACAATCCCTTCCCCTGACCCTGGATCCCCCTCCAACTGGTCTCCCCTTCCCCATCCCTCTTCCCCGCTCCCTTTTCTCTGCCCCTCCTACCCCTTTGCTCCCTATTCCCACTGTTACCTTCCTGCCGTCTCCTCAAACCTCCCACCCCACCCCTACTCACTCACTCCCTTCTCCAGCACCCAGTATCAGCCTGGCGTTCCCCTACGAGCTCGCAGCTTCTCTTCCTCTGCCCCCTTATTTCTACTGTCTCCACCCAGGACATGCCCACTGCTCACTGTTACCATCGGGAAGGAGATACAGAAGCCTGAAGGCACACACTCAGCAACTCGGGAACAGCTTCTTCCCCTCTACCATGGGATTTCTAAATCATTATTGAACACATTAACACTACTTTGATACTTTTTGACTTATCAATTTGATAGATACATTTATGTATTGAATTGTACTGCTGCGGGAAAGTTAACAAATTTCACAACTTGCTAGTGATGTTAAACCTAATTTTGATATCCTTCACTCCCTCCCTTCCCAAACCGTATCCCCCTCACTCTCACCCCTACTCCCACTACTCATTCACACCTCCCTTCACCCCCCACTGTACTCCCTCTCACTCCCTCCCCACCCCAGACCTGGCTGCTGGGCTACGAGCTGACGGACACCATCATGGTTTTCTGTGAGGAGCGCATCATCTTCATGGCCAGCAAGAAGAAGGTGGAATTCCTCAAGCAGGTGGCCAACACTAAGGGCAGTGAGAACGCCAATGGATTGCCTGCCGTCACACTGCTAGTCCGGGAGAAGGTAAGCAGGGAGAGGCAGGAGCAGGGGATACATGTCAGTGACTACACCTTCTCCAGACTTCCCCTCAGCGATTGACACCTTCCTGACCAGTCTACCTCCTCAACGGAGGATGATATCGCCAAGACTAAAGGGCCTGAGATGTTGGCCAGTTTAGATCTTTATTGGAGAACAAGGAACAACCGTATGGAAATTTTTTAAATGATGAGAGGCATAGATAAGGTAGACGGTAACAGTCTTTTCCCCAGGGTAGGGGAGTCCAAAGCTATGGTGTGTGCATTTAGGGTGAGAAGTGGAAAGATTTCATCTATAGGGTGGTGGATATATGGAATGAGCCAGCAGCAGAACTGGTTGAGACAGATACCATGGTATCATTGAAGAAGCACTGCGATACGGAAGGGTGGGTCTTGCAGAGATATGGGTCAAACACAAGAAATTGGAACTAGTTGCGTAGGCACCTGGGTAGGTATTAATTGGTTGGGCCGAAGGGCTTGTATCTCTGCTCTTAAGCCTAGCCTGTTTGACCTTTACCAGTGGGATAACCCACCCTTGCTGGGTCAGGGAGAGCGAAACCTTCTCTATACTGTTTATGAATTGAATTGACTGTATTTCTTACATTCTTCACATATGTGAGTAAAAATCTTTGTCTCCATCTAAATGTGCAATTATAGTCATTTATAATAAATAGAACAGTCAATGTAATATAGAGTACAGTTGAATCAGCGTGAGTTCATCAGTCTGATGGTCTGGTGGAAGAAGCTGTCCCGGAGCCTGTTGGTCCTGGCTTTTATGCCGCAGTAGTTTCCTGGGTGGTAGCAGCTGGAATAGATTGTGGTTGGGGTGACTCGGGTCCCCAATGATCCTTCAGGCCCTTTTTACACACCTGTCTTTGTAAATGTCCTGAATCATGGGAAGTTCACATCTACAGATGCGCTGGGCTGTCCACACCACTCTCTGCAGAGTCCTGTGATTGAGGGAGGTACAGTTCCCATACCAGGCAGTGATGCAGCCAGTCAGGATGCTCTCAATTGTGCCCTGGAGAAAGTTATTAGGATTTGGGGGGGGGGCCATACCAAACTTCCTCAACTGTCTGAAAGAGACGCTGTTGTGGCTTTTTCACCACACAGCTGGTGTGTACAGACCACATGAGATCGTCGCTGATGCGGATGCCGAGGAGCGTGTTAATGTTCTTCCTTAGATGAGACTGGTTGTGTCTGCACTGTCCAGATGTACGGTTGAGAGCTTCCAAATAATGCCCTGTTCCAACCATGTCGACACCACAGTCAAGAACGTTCCCCACTTCCCCAGGGAAGTAAAAATCAGCATGTCTCCCACCGACCCTCGGCAATTACGTTGCAGGTGTATAAGATGTTGACAGGGGCCGCACTTGGAGCGTTGTGTTCACTTTTGGTCATCCTGCTGTAGGAATGTTGCCTTTAAGCTGGAGAGAGTGCAGAAGAGATTTATGAGGATGTTGAGGGAAAGAATTATGGGGAGAGGTTGGGGCTCCATTCTTTGGAGTAGAGGAAACAGCTGACCTTGATAGAAGCGCATAAAATCGCACAGACAGAGTGAATGCAGACTCTCGTTTCTTCCTGGGCTGGAATCAAGGATTGGTAGACGTGGGTTCAAGGTAGGAATTCGGTATGGGACGAGCTGCCAGAGTAAGTGGTTGAGGCATGGTATATTAACTGTATTTAAAAGATACATAGATAGGAAAGGGTTAGAGAAACATGGGGCAAACAAATGCATAGGAGACTATGTTGGAAGAGGCATCCTGGTCATCATAATACACCAGTTGAGCCAAAAGGGCTGTCTTCGAGTTGTATGACTTTGACTTCATGATTGTTGACCTCGTACACTTCCCTCCCGCCCCCTGGCCCAACCTCCCCACAGAACGAGAGCAACAAATCAAACTTCGATAAGATGATCGAGGCCATCAGGAGCAGCAAGAGCGGGAAGGTGATTGGAGTATTCAGCAAGGACAAGTTTCCTGGCGACTTCATGAAGAGCTGGAACGATGCCCTCAACAAGGAGGGACTGGAGAAGGTAGGAGCAGATGTCCCTTGGGATGGTGTGAAGGGAGCTTCATTCTCTCTCTGATCCTGTCAGTGTATGATGGGTTGGCGTGGAGGGAGCTTCACTCTTGTGTTTGACTGTGTGTGTGTGTGTGTGTGTGTGTGTGTGTGTGTGTGTGTGTGTGAGAGAGAGAGAGAGATAGATAGATAGAGAGAGATATGGATGGATGGATGGGTGGGATGGTGTGGGAGAATGTCTTCCTGTGTCTGACCCCAGGAGTGTGTGATGGGGTGGTGTAGAGGGAATACCTCCATGTCTGACCCTGGGAGCGTGTGTATGGGGCGGTGTGGAGGGAGCTCCATTGCGTTTGGCCCCAGGGGAGTGATGGGATGATGTGGCAGGAGCCTCAATCTGTGATTGACTCCGTAAGTTTGTGATGGGACTGTGCGGAGGGAATGCCTCCCTGTTCTGACCCCTGTCTTCTCCCAGGTGGACATGAGCGCTTCAGTTGCCTACACTCTGGCGGTGAAGGAAGACGTGGAGCTCAACGCCATGAAGAAAGCAGCTTCCATCACCTCTGAGGTTTTCAACAAGTTCTTCAAGGAGCGGGTGATGGAGATTGTGGACGCTGATGAGGTAGGGACTGCTTCCCTCGTGCATCTCCCAGGAGCATCTGGTCCACCTCCTGTAAGGTGCTCACCACAGCACCATCTTCCATGTACACATGTAGCCACCTCTGAAATTCCCCCCCCCACCCTTGCCCCCATTGTTCATCTCCTTACCCCTCCGCTCCTTGTTGCATCCACCCACTACAAGCACCGTTCACCCATCCTGTTTCCTCCCACTGCCCTCTCCTCCCCTGTCTGGCTCTGGTTTTGTGCCTCCCTTAACCATTTCCAATCTCACCGCCTGTACTGATCAGAGCCCAGTGTCCCTGCTTATCTTCCCCAGCAGCCACCTTCAACTTCTCACTCCCCTTCTCTCCTCATCTCTTAGTCTGCCTCCGCCTGCCAGTAACCTCTTGAACTGTAATGTTAAAATTCATAGCCTTTGCACCTTATTGTTCACCTGCACCGCTCTTTCTCTGTACCTGGTACGCTCTATTCTGCATTCTGTTACTTTGATGCACTGTAAATCTGTATGAACAGTACGTAAGACAAGCTTTTCACCGTATCTAAGTGCACGTGACAATGATCAGTTTATTCTTGCACCTTACTGTCTGGCTGCACTGCACTTTCTCTGACTAATATCTCATTCTGCATTCTGTTACTGTTCGTGCTTGTACTGCCTCGTACTGATGTGAAATCTGGAAGGCGTGCCAAACAGTTTGTTATATTATCTCTGTCTGTGATGATAATAAACCAATTTACCAATCTTTCACTCTAATGTACACCAACCCGTCTCCCCAATCTCTCTTCCCACTATACTGCCCTCCTTCCTTTTCCACATGCAGTCCTGGTGTAGAGGTTTCAACTCAAAATGTCAGCAGTTCCTCCCGCCCCATCTACAGGTGTTGCTCGATCTGCTGAGTTCCTCAAGCCGATTGTGCATTACTCCAGATTCCAGTATCTCAAGTCTCTTGTGTCTCTGTGACCGAAGGCGCCTGCATTTCTCTCCTAAATACTTGGAAAGAATTCCGGAGGCATCTGGGGTTCATAGACGGATGGCATGGGCCCTTCAGCCCATGATTTTGTGCTGAACTGATTGAACAATTGACACCTAATCCTTTAGTCATAGTCATACTTTATTGATCCTGAGGGAAGCTGGTGTTCGTTACAGTTGCACCAACCAAGAATGGAGTACATTCTAGCACATAGACCATAATCTTCCGTTTCCCTGCTTGTTCACGTGTCCAGCAGTCTCTTAAATGCTTCCATCGTGTGTGCCTTCACCACCATTCCAGACACCCACCCTCTGTATGTTTTTTTGGAAAAAAAAAGTCTTACCACCACACATCTTTAAAACAGTGCCAGTGTAGTGTAGCAGTTAGCGCGACACTGTTACTGCTTGGGGTGGCGGGGTTTGGTGTTCAATTCCGACGTCATCTATAAGGAGTCCTGTTGAGTGCGTGGGTTTCCTCAGGGTGCTCCAGTTTCCTCCCACAGTCCAAAGACCTGCCAGTTGGTAAGTTAATCAGTCATTGTAAATTGTCCCATGGTTAGGCTAGCGTTAAATCGGAGGTTGCCGGGTGGCACGGCTCAAAAGGACCAGTTCCAGGCCGCGCCTCAAATAAATAAATAAATAAACATGAATAGAACGATCTACGTGGGACGGGGCGGGGGAGACTTGCCACTGTCTGTGCCTCTCATAATCTTGTAAATTTCTATCAGGTCATTCCTCAGCCAGTGCTGCTCCAGAGAAAACCCGGATTTGTCTAATCTCTCCTCACAGCAGATGCCCTCTGATCTAGTTCCACACACAAAGTGCACGTTAGAGAATGCTGCGTGTAATCCTGGCAGCACCCTGATGAACCCTCTCCAAAGCCTTAACACCCTTCCCGTAATGGAACGACCAGAACTGAATGCAGTATTCCAGATTTGGCCCAGTCAGTGTTTATAAAAACGCAATGTAACTTCCCAACTCAATACTTTGACAAATTAAGTCGAGCGTGTTGTGTCCCCTTTCACCTCGCCTCACCTCCATTCAGGGCCCCAAACAGTCCTTTCAGGTGAGGTGACGCTTCACCTGCATATCTGTGGATTGTTGAGGTTGTCTACTGTTTCCTGCTGTGGCCTCCTCTACATCGGTGAGACCTGGCATACTGTAGATAAGGGGACTGCTTTGTCGAGCACCTCTGCTCCATCCACAACAGGCAGGATTTCCTGGTGCCAATCATTTTAATTCCATTGATGCTGTCTGACCTGCTGAGTTCCTCCAGCATTTCATGTGTGATGCTGTATATGCCTTCTTAGCCACCCTACCATCCTGTGCGTCTACTTTCAGAGAGCTGTGGACTTGGGTCCCAAGATCCCTCTGTACGTGAATGCTGTTCAGGGTCCTACAACTAATAGTATGCTGTTCCTTACATTTGACTTCCCAAAGTGCAACACTTCACGCTTGCCCAGATTAAACTCCATCTGCCATTTCTCCGCCCATGTCTGTAACAGATCCATATCCCACTGCAACATTCCACACTGACCACAACACCATCAGTCGTCTTCTACATCTCCTGCATCTCCCTCTGAGGCAGGCGCCCTGTTTATTTTCAAACTGTCCAAACAATACTCCCTCACTACCTCCTTCACCATTTTCAGTAAGGCTGCCCTCCCTTTCCCCATCTTCAGACTCGTCCTGCATTATCCAACGTCTGTCTCTGTCATCTCCCTGTGGTGAACCATCTCTGCACCACCTCCTTAAATACACAGCCCATAACCGCATGCGGAGACCCAAGTGGGCCCCTGCCCACTTCCATACAGTTGTAGATAGACTATCCTCTGCACCCCCCTCACCCCCACACAAATAAAGACTAGCATTGCCCTAACCTTCCCCACTCCCTGCTGTTCCTGCAGGCTACCCCTTGGCTTTTCACCCTCTCATCCTCGCATCCCTCTGTACATCAACTTGCTCCCCTTAAAGGCCTCTGGGGAGGTCACCCTCACTTTCCCCCACCTCCATCTACCTGCTCCCTCAGCCCTCCTCCAACCCTGTGTGTTCTCCTCCCTCTTTCCAAAATTTACAAGCTCTCTTGTCGAATCGTCCTTTCGCTTGTTATTGTTGATGTTATGATCACTTCCCCACCCTCATCCTCGGTGATTTATCCCAAGCTGCTGGAAACCAGGCTGTTACTGCCTCCTGGCTTTTGTCATTTCCTCAGGGGAGCCCACATTACCCCCTTATTCTGTCCCTGTACCCATTGCCTGTCCTAGTCGGTGAAGAGGTGTTCCCAACACCGAACCCCCACCTCATCCACACTTGGATGATTGTGTCACCCAGGTGTGCACTCTCTCTCTTGGCAGAAAGTGCGCCACAGCAAGCTGGCAGAGTCGGTGGAGAAGGCCATCGAGGAGAAGAAGTATCTGGCAGGGGCCGACCCTTCCACTGTGGAGATGTGTTACCCCCCCATCATCCAGAGCGGAGGCAACTACAACCTGAAATTCAGCGTGGTCAGGTGCGTGGCTGCTCACTGGCCAGGGCAGGGGCTCTGCGAGGATTCCACGTGGAGTCCGTGATGGGGCAGGGCAGACGGAGCTTCACTCTGTAGCTGCAGGAGTGTGTGTGTGATGGGACGGTGTGGAGGGAGCTTCACTCTGTGTCTGACCCCGGGAGTGTGTGATGGGACAGTGTGGAGGGAGCTTCACTCTGTGTCTGACCCCGGGAGTGTGTGATGGGACGGTGTGGAGGGAGTTTCACTCTGTGTCTGACCCTGGGAGTGTGTGATGGGACGGTGTGGAGGGAGCCTCACTCTGTGTCTGACCCCGGGAGTGTGTGATGGGACGGTGTGGAGGGAGTTTCACTCTGTGTCTGACCCTGGGAGTGTGTGATGGGACGGTGTGGAGGGAGCTTCACTCTGTGTCTGACCCCGGGAGTGTGTGATGGGACGGTGTGGAGGGAGTTTCACCCTCTGTCTGACCCTGGGAGTGTGTGATAGGACGGTGTGGAGGGAGTTTCACTCTGTGTCTGACCCCGGGAATCTGTGATGGGACAGTGTGGAGGGAGCTTCACTCTGTGTCTGACCCCGGGAGTGTGTGATGGGACGGTGTGGAGGGAGTTTCACTCTGTGTCTGACCCCGGGAGTGTGTGATGGGACGGTGTGGAGGGAGTTTCACTCTGTGTCTGACCCCGGGAGTGTGTGATGGGACGGTGTGGAGGGAGTTTCACTCTGTGTCTGACCCCGGGAGTGTGTGATGGGACGGTGTGGACGGAGCTTCACTCTGTGTCTGACCCCGGGAGTGTGTGATGGGACGGTGTGGAGGGAGTTTCACTCTGTGTCTGACCCTGGGAGTGTGTGATGGGACGGTGTGGAGGGAGCTTCACTCTGTGTCTGACCCCGGGAGTGTGTGATGGGACGGTGTGGAGGGAGTTTCACCCTCTGTCTGACCCTTTTTTTTTTACAAAATTCTTTATTACAAATGTCGGTGCTATACAATATTTACAAACCCAGTGACTAACATATTTACTACACTACAAACAGACAATACATCTTAAACCAATATATTGCCATCCTCATCAATGATGGCATTTACACCCCGCGGAGCCCAACGGTCCCGGAACACCTCTACGGTCGCCGTGGACTGTGCGTATTCCTTTTCAATGTTCACCCGGGCACGAACATACCCCCTAAACATAGCCAGGCAGTCCGCCCGGGGAGAACCTCCTGCCACCCTTTTCCAGGAGCCACGGATGGCAATTTTCGCCAGCCCCAGGAGCAAGTTGACAAGGACATCCTCATCCCTCTGTGCCCCCCTCCTTACTGGATGACCATATATAAATAGGGTGGGACTGAAATGCAACCAGAAGGCGAGAAGCAGCCCACGCAAAAACGCGAAAAGGGGCTGCAGCCTCACACACTCCACGTACATGTGGTACACGGTCTCCTCCAGCCCGCAGAAGTGACACGCGGCTGGGAGATCCGTGTACAGACTAAAGAACTTATTGCAGGGCACCGCTTTATGCAGCACCCTCCAGCCGAGATCCCCAAGGTGCATGGGGAGGACTCCCTTGTAAAGGGACTTCCACTGGGGACCCCCCTCACCTCCAGGTGGACAGACCGACCGCCATGGCGTGCCGGGACGGTGGACAGAGGCTAGGAAGTGGAGGGTGTGGAGCAGCAGCCCATAAAGGTACCTCCTGCCTGCATCCCTGAATGGGATTGTGGGTGTCGATGAAAGACGGCTCAAGTTGTGTGGATTCGTCTCTCGGGTAAGGCTGCGGGGCCTGGGCCCGACGAGCAGCTCAGCTTGAGTCGATCCACACACCTGAGCCGCACCGACATCCGCTGAGGCAGGGCAAGGGTCGGCCAGGACCCCGCCCTCTGCCAGAGGAGGGGATTCCCGGCCTGAGGCAACCATGTTCCAGACTCTCAGTAGGTCCTGATAGAAGCCGGGCAGCCTCTGCAAAGCAGCACGGCTGATGCCTGCCGGTGGTAGCTGCATATCTTCGTGAAGGCAGCAGCCCCTCCGGAGGAAGAAAGTCGCCAACACGTGCCACCTGGGAGGGCGCTCGGCGTACAGGAATCTCTGCAGAGTCCTGAGGCGGAGAGCCGCCAGTCGTGTGCGTACACACACCAGCGACTGTCCGCCCTCTCCTACTGGGAGACTCAGAACCGCTGCAGAGACCCAGTGTTTCCTGTTTCCCCAGAAGAAGTCCACCAGCTTCCTCTGCATTCTCGCAACAAAAGGGGCAGGGGGGGCCAAGGTGACCATCCGGTACCACAACATGGAGGCCACCAGCTGGTTTATGACCACCACCCTGCCTCGATAGGAAAGCACCCTGAGAAGGCCTGACCAGCGCCCTAGCCGGGCCATGACCTTTGTCTCCAGGTCCTGCCAGTTCGCCAGCCAGGTCTCCCCAGAAGGACTCAGGTAGACTCCCAGATAGAGAAGACGTCTGGTGCTCCACTCAAAAGCTCTCATCTCCTCCGGCAGGGAGTCCACCTGCCACTGGCCTACTAAGAGTCCGGAACATTTCGCCCAGTTGATCCTGGCGGAGGATGCCGCCGAGAAAACATCTTGGCACTCGCGCATCCTCCGCAGGTCACAGGGGTCTGTCATCATGAGGAGTACGTCATCGGCGTAGGCCGAGAGGACGACCCTCATGTCCGGTTCGCGCAGAACCAGACCTGTCAGCCTTCGCCGAAGAAGGCCGAGGAATGGCTCGACACAGATCGCATACAGTTGACCGGACATGGGGCACCCTTGACGCACTCCTCTTCGGAAGTGGATAGGTCCTGTCAGTGATCCGTTGATCTTAACTAGGCACTCTGCGGCAGAGTACAGGAGCCGAACTCGGGCCACAAAGTGTGGTCCGAGCCCAAAAGCCTGCAGGGTGCCCAGCAGGAAACTGTGGTCCACCCGGTCAAACGCCTTCTCCTGGTCAAGAGAAAGAAACGCTGCCGGGGTCCCAGTCTCCTGGAGCAGGTGGATCAGGTCCCGTACTAGGTGGACATTGTCCTGGATGGAGCGGCCCGGGACCGTGTAAGATTGGTCAGGATGGACCACCTGTCCAATTACCGAACCCAGACGGTTGGCCATTGCCCGGGCGAAGATCTTGTAGTCCGCGCACAAGAGGGAGACCGGCCGCCAGTTCTTTAGCAGGCGGAGGTCTCCCTTCTTGGGCAGTAGGACCACAACAGCTCTTTGCCATGAGAGGGGCATTTCTCCGGTGGCTAGGCTCTCCCCTAGGACAAGGCTGTAATCATCCCCCAGGACATCCCAAAAAGCCTGATAAAACTCAACACTCAGTCCATCCAAACCAGGGGACTTGCCCCTCCGGAGTTGCCGAAGGGCAGTGGACAGCTCCTCCCGAGTCAGGGGGGCATCCAGACGCACTGCATCCTCTGGACTGACCTTAGGCAAATCCTTCCAGATCTCATTGCACGCCTCCGCATTTGACGGATCAGGCGAGAATAAGGACCGATAGAATGAACGGACCTCGTTGTTAATTCCATCAGGGTCCGTGATGGAGGAGCCATCGGCAGCCAGCAATTCCACTAGCTGCTTTTGAACTCCCCGCCACCTCTCCAACGAGTAGAAGAAGGGTGAGCCACGGTCCAAATCCTGCAGCATTTGGATCCGTGACCTCACGTACGCACCTCGGGACTGCTGAAGCTGCAAGTCCCTTAGTGCGTCCTTCTTCTCCTGGTATTCCTGCCACAGCTGCTGGTCTCCAGTGGTCGGACCGAGGCGGGACTCCAGGTCAAGCAACGCTCTCTCAAGCCGCTCAATCTCAGAGCCCCGCCCTTTGGTCGACCCCCTAGTGTACTCCCGACATAAAAACCGGATGTGGGCTTTGCCCACATCCCACCATAGCCGTAGGGAGCAGAACTCTCTCCGCCTCTCCTTCCAGGAGACCCAGAACGCTCGGAACGAATCCCGGAAACGGCTGTCCTCCAGCAGCCGGTTGTTAAAATGCCAATACCCGGATCCCACCCGAGGGTGTAGTGGAATAAATTCCATCCACACAAGGTGATGATCCGAGCACGACACTGGCCGCATGGAGGACGCCGACACGCGGGAGGCGTAGGCCCGAGAGATGTAAATGCGGTCTATCCTGGAACCTCCTTCTCTAGACCTTCTCGAGAAGGCGCTAGAGTTGGGGTGAAAATTCCGCCAGCTGTCCACCAAGTCAAAGGAGCCGACTAGCTCCTTTAACTTTTTTGCTGATGCTGGGTCGCGTTGGAGGCCCGAACGGTCCTCCACCTCGAGGGTACAATTGAAATCTCCCCCGAGGATTACGCAGTCCCCAGGATCGATGGAGCTCAGCAGGGTGGACAGCTGACAGAATAGGCGCGTCTGCATCACACCGCGCCTGGGAGCGTACACATTGATAAAATGCAATGGTACGCCATCCAGGCGCACAACCAGGTGGAGCAGACGGCCGGGCACAACGTCTTGGACTCTTTCAATTACTGGCTGGAAGGTCGGGGCCAACAGGATCGCCACCCCGCTAGAAATGGAGCTGAGGTGGCTCATGTAGACCCCGCCCTGCCACTCCAGGAGCCAAGCAGACTCGTCCCCAGGGATGGTATGGGTTTCCTGCAGGAAACTCACCGTATACCGCCCATCCCTGAGGACTGAGAGATTGTTATGCCTGCGAAGAGGACCCCTGCTGCCGTTTACATTGAGACTAGCTATGGTAAGCTTCATGGCGGGAACACACTAGGTCTCAGCAGCTGCGCCCATTTCGGTGAGAGCGGAGGCGCCTTCCACCACACTGTCCGGAAAGAAAGCAAGGATACCTTTTGCTTTCCGGGCTCGAGCGGTACCAGCAACACCCTGTGACCCACCATCCCCCGTAGGAGCGAGGCTGCTTCTCCCTCTGATGTCCCTTACTAGGTCATCCAGGAAAGATTTTAGTTGCCGTCTGTCGTTCCCCACCACCGCATTCCTCTTTCCCTTTCCCTTTCGTCTGAGGATGACTCGCAGGGACCTCACCAGCCTCGGCATGCTGGGCCAGCGAAGCAAGGCTAGCTGAGGCCGGTGCTTGGCACCCTCAGAGGTGAGAATGAAATGCTTAATTTCCTCTACAGGTATCAATGGGGATTTCTCAGGAGGGGTGAGGATGTCCATTGTTTCACTATCGAAAGAGTCCCCCTCCAACCCGTCACTGCAGACAGAATCCCCATCGGCCTCCCCGCATGTTCCAATAGATGGCTGCGCCTGCGACCCACACCGCGCAGCGGGCACCTCGCTCTTACCTGCCTTCTCCACCGTCGCATCAGCCTCATCCACATTTGCGACAGTGGAGAGACAATCCCCAGGGACTCCCTGCAAGTCATTTATTGCTGGGGTCGATGTGCACAGAATATCGTCCTCCCTAGGGGGCAGGCATAGAGGGGAACCCGGCACCTTTGGTCCAAGGGATTCATAAGCCGCCTGGTGCTGAGAATGAGAGAGCTTTGCCTCGTCTCCTCTTACACTATTCAGTACACTGGCCTCCAGAGAGGCGCTGACTTGTAGGTCCTGGGTGGAGGCCTCCAGGGCTGCCTCATTTGTGCAGACAGGCCTATCACAAGCTTTTTGCACAACCACACCATCTACCCCAGGACTGGTGGCTACATCTGAGGACTCAGGTTTAGAACCAACCCCTACCCGGATTCCCACCCCTTCCTGGGACTCCCCCGCATCTACATCCCCTGCCCTCTTGCGGGAACGTTCCCTTCTCCTCTTCACGCTGGAGGAGCACACAGGTGCAGGCTTCACCGATGGGGCGGCGCCTTCTGTGTCCATCGCCCCGTCTGCTTGTGCACCTCCCCGAGCCCCACGCTCCACTTCAGACGAAATGGGTGTGAGCTCTGCGGCCTCAAAGGCCCGCTTCTTACTATGTTTGGATTTCCCCTTTGCCTTCTTACTCCGCACAGACTCCACCCCGTCCCCCACCTGAACTACAGGGAGAGGAGCAGGGACCGACCCAACCGTAGAAGTAGGGACAGGGGTAGGGGTAGGGGCAGGGTGAGGGGCTGGGGCAGGATCACGGGCGGGGGCAGGGTCAGATGCAGGTGCAGGTGCACGCGCAGGAGTAGGATCAGGGGCAGAGGTAGCTGCGGCACTGGTGCCCGAAGTGGGCTCCCTCGGGTTCCGGGCGGCAGGACAGTCCCTCCGAAAGTGCCCCACCTCCCTGCACGCATGGCACCGTGGGCGCTCGGAGCTCCAGTACACCTGATAATCTACTCCCTCGTGCCGGACAGTAAAGCGGCCCTCAACATCGTCCTCCCTTTCCAGCTGCATGAAAACCTGACGCCGGAAAGAGATTACGGTGCGGAGGGTGCGTCTCTTAAATTTGTGTCGGATGGCAGTAATCTCCGACCTTACTTGCCCTAAACGGGCCAGTGGGGGAAGCAAGTCCTCATTTGGAATGAAAGGCTTAACATGCCCAAGCACGATACGTTGCGTGGGGGCCGTCACCAGCTCCATAGGTAAAAAGATGTTGTCCACCGTGACTCCCCTGCTTAGGGCCCGGTGCACTAGCTCTTCATTCACCAGATAGAACACCGCCTTTCCGAACTCCTTCTCGGTGGCCAGAATACCACCTTTCCCCACAAGGTCCTCCATTGCCTCCGTACACTTTTCTAGTGTCATTCCAGGGCGCAAAATACATTGCACCCCACGTTCCACCTTCACCGACCGAAACAGGGCGTTGTCCGAGGCCGGGGAGGCAGCCGCCCTTGCGTAACTCCCCGAAGGCCCGCGACTCCCTGGAGACCGGTCCGGCATGCTGGCGCTCTTTCCAGTCCGAGAATCCTACAGCGCTGTCGATTAGAAGTCCTGGAGCGAAACGAGTAACTGGCCGGGAAAGTTTGCAGTCGACAGTTCCTCGCTGGCTCGGCGCCAGGAAAGGCTCCGTCAGACTTGCAGAGACCCAGGCCGGGAGAGGCCGAAACGTCCTTCCAGATGCTCCGGCACCGGCACCGACACCGGACGAAAAATCAGGAAAACAATGGAGGAGGAACATTGCCCCGATGTCAATGGGGGGAAAACGACGGCGTTTGCCTCCGGTTTTGGAGCGAACCGGCTTACTGGCGAGTTGCCAGCGGCCGCAGCTGGGAGCTACGCAGTAAGCAGCCACCAACAAACCCAGTCCAAACCGGCAGCAAAAACTCCACACCGAGCTTCCACGCCAACGCCGTCACTCACTCAGTTGTCCAAGAGACTTTTAGAGCCACCTCCAAAGTATTCCACGAACTTTATCCAGTAGTTTCCTTCGATTTCTCCCAGCTCAGTCAGCACAGCTCCTCTCTGTGTCTGACCCTGGGAGTGTGTGATAGGACGGTGTGGAGGGAGTTTCACTCTGTGTCTGACCCCGGGAATGTGTGATGGGACAGTGTGGAGGGAGCTTCACTCTGTGTCTGACCCCGGGAGTGTGTGATGGGACGGTGTGGAGGGAGTTTCACTCTGTGTCTGACCCCGGGAGTGTGTGATGGGACGGTGTGGAGGGAGTTTCACTCTGTGTCTGACCCCGGGAGTGTGTGATGGGACGGTGTGGAGGGAGCTTCACTCTGTGTCTGACCCCGGGAGTGTGTGATGGGACGGTGTGGAGGGAGTTTCACTCTGTGTCTGACCCCGGGAGTGTGTGATGGAACGGTGTGGAGGGAGTTTCACTCTGTGTCTGACCCCGGGAGTGTGTGATGGGACGGTGTGGAGGGAGTTTCACTCTGTGTCTGACCCCGGGAGTGTGTGATGGGACGGTGTGGAGGGAGATTCACTCTGTCTGACCCTGAGAGTGGGTGATGAGGCAGCGTGAGGGAGATTTGCTGTATCTGAGTGTTAGATGGGACCATGGCTAGGGAATTTCACCCTGTGTTTGACTCTGGGAGTATGTGATGGGACTGTGTGGAGGGTGTGAGAGCTCCATTAACCCTCTACTCTCCTTCCCCACCCCCACCTCAGTGACAAGAACCACATGCACTTTGGAGCCATCACGTGTGCCATGGGTATCCGCTACAAGTCCTACTGCTCCAATATTGTCCGCACGCTGATGGTGGACCCTCCCCAGGAGATGCAGGACAACTACAACTTCCTGCTGGAGGTGGAGGAGGAGCTACTGAAGGAGATGAAGAATGGTGAGTGAGGGGTGGGGGGGGGAGCGAGAGATGTGGCGAACCCATCTTCCCAGTGAACACACCCCTGGAGTTGCTCTGTGAGAGGTGTAGAGCCTGCCCTCGGCCACCCCTCCCTCTCTACCCATGGGCTGTGGGCCGTCCCTGCCTCACCTCTCCTGTTGTTGCAGGTGCCAGGATCGCTGACGTCTACCAGAATGTCATGGCCTTTGTGAAGCAGGAGAAAGCTGAGCTACTGACGAAGATCACCAAGAATCTGGGGTAAAGGGGCACTCCCACGGCACCCCTCTCCCTCCCTCCGTGCCACACCCTCTCCCGCGGCTCTCCACCCTCCCTCCTTGCCCCACCTCGACAACACTCCCCAGCGTCCTGCTGTTCGCTGTGAGACCCCTGTACTCAAATGCAACGCTTTGCACATTTCTGTGACCTGCCCCCTCCTCATCCCTGTCTGTGAGATCCCCTCCCTCCCTTACCCCGACAGGGCAGGGCTGGATTGGTTTTATACAGCACGGATAGTGCAGCGGGGGCGGGGCGGGGGGGGGTTCGTTGACAGATAATGGCAGCTGTTTAGATTTGGGTTTGATGTGACGCCATGTGCTGGAGGGACCAAATGGTTTCTCCCCCTTCCCCCACCTCCACTTGTGCCTCTGCTGGGGGCCAGTGTGCTGACAGGATGCAGTTTGTTCACAGATTCGCGATGGGGATTGAATTCCGCGAGGGATCGCTGGTCATCAATGGAAAGAACCAGTACCGGCTCAAGAAAGGTGGGTCGCAGGATTCATGGGGAGGGGTGCCTCGGGGATGGGGGGGCAGTGGAGGAGGGGCAAGGGTCATGGGTGTCACAGGAATGGGTGTTAGTAACTCACTGACCCGACGACCTTATTTCCCAGGCATGGTGTTCAGCATCAACGTGGGATTCTCACCCATGGAAAACCAGGAGGGCCGGACCAATGAGGCCAAGAACTATGCCCTCTTCATTGGGGATACAGTACAGATCAATGAGGTATTGTGACCTGTCTGCACCCCACCCCACTCCGACATACACGAGTTCCCTGACCCCACTCCCAACACACTCACACATTCCCTGTTCACACCCTGTTCCAGCACACTCTCACATTCCCTGTTCCCACCCCATTCCAACAACTCTCACATTCCCTGGCCCCACCCCATTCCAACACACTCTCACATTCCCTGTCCCCACCCCGTTCCAACACACTCTCACATTCCCTGTCCCCACCCCATTCCAACACACTCTCACATTCCCTGTTCACACCCCATTCCAACACACTCTCACATACCCTGTTCCAACACACTCTCACATTCCCTGTTCCCACACCACCCCAACACACTCTCATATTCCCTGTTCACACCCCGTTCCAACACACTCTCACATTCCCTGTCCCCACTCCACCCCAACACACACACATTCCCTGTTCACACCCCACTCCAACACACTCTCACATTCCCTGTTCCCACACCACCCCAACACACACACACACACACACACACACACACACACTCACATTCTCTGTCCCCACCCCATTCTAACACACTCTCACATTCCCTGTTCACACCCCGTTCCAACACACTCTCACATTCCCTGTTCACACTCCGTTCCAACACACTCTCACATTCCCTGTCCCCACCCCGTTCCAACACACTCTCACATTCCCTGTTCACACCCCATTCCAACACACTCTCACATACCCTGTTCCAACACACACTTACATTCCCTGTTCCCACACCACCCCAACACACTCTCATATTCCCTGTTCACACCCCGTTCCAACACACTCTCACATTCCCTGTCCCCACTCCACCCCAACACACACACATTCCCTGTTCACACCCCACTCCAACACACTCTCACATTCCCTGTTCATACCCCGTTCCAACACACTCTCACATTCCCTGTTCCCACACCACCCCAACACACACACACACACACACACACTCACACACTCTGACATACACACACATTCTCTGTCCCCACCCCATTCTAACACACTCTCACATTCCCTGTTCACACCCCGTTCCAACACACTCTCACATTCCCTTTTCACACCCCGTTCCAACACACTCTCACATTCCCTGTTCACACTCCGTTCCAACACACTCTCACATTCCCTGTCCCCACCCCGTTCCAACACACTCACGTTCCCTATCCCACACACACTCACGTTTCCTGTCCCCACCCTATCCCACTCTAACATACTCACACATTCCGAATCACCGGCCTGTTTCCTCCAGTCAGACACACGGAGAGACCTCTTCCCTGTTGTTTTCATAGGACCCTTTTCCTTTACATTTTCCCCAGTGTAGTTTTCTAGTTTCACCTGATGAGGGCAAGAGCAGCTGGTAACTCTCGATAACTCTCTGCCCCCTCTGCAGGAGGGAGCCGCGTCTGTCATCACCAGTGTCAAGAAGAAGATCAAAAACATCGGCATCTTTCTCAAGGTGAGGCAGCCTGAGTGCGCGATCGGGGAGCAACAACGGAAGGCACGCAAGCAGATGGGGTAGTAACGAAGGTGTATGGCAGGCTTGCCTTATTGCTGTTACTAGTTCCTTGTTTGACTCTGTTCCAGAATGAAGACGAGGAGGAAGACGACGAAGTGAAGGATGAGGCCGAGGATTTACTGGGCCGTGGGGGAAAAGCCAATCTGCTGACCGAGAGGACCAGGGTGAGTCTGTCACATTATCTCCCCTGTGAAACTGAGGGGGAGGGACTCCAACAATCTTTATCCAGGACAGAGCTGCCAACACAGATGCACCATTCACTCGCCAAAGCGTTCCTTCTCTTCACTTCCCTGTTGGCTGCTGTGTGCACCAAGGGGGGTGGATGCAGTGTTGAGAGAGTCCTGCAAGAGAGGGGTGTTGGAGTATTTCTAATCTAAGCCTTGTTCCATTAACCTCTTCATCTCTCACCCATCCCACTCTGTTCTCTTCCCCTCTCTCCCTGCTCTCTCCTCTCTCCCTCCCCCCACCCTCTTCCCTCCATTACCCCGCACACACGTGGACAGAACGAAATGACTTCAGAGGAGAAGCGACGGACCCACCAGCGGGAACTTGCTCACCAGCTCAACGAGGAAGCCAAGAGGAGGCTGACAGAAAACAGGGGTGAACAGCAGGCACAGAAGTAAGAGACCCTCCCCTCTCTTCTCCACTCCACTCCTCTTCCATCCCCGTGTGTCAGGCCACAGGATGGAAGGCCAGGCTACCACCTCCTGTTCCCCTGTTTATCATTGACTTGGCCTAGCAAGTACAAGTTAGGGTTAGTAAATTGCAGACAACTACAATAGCTGGTGTCAGTGATGGTGAAGGTAGTTATCAGAGGGACGTTGATCAGTTGGGTAAGTGACCAAGGATTAGCAAATGGAGGTTAATTCGGATGAATATGAGGTGTGTGAATGGTGGTTCAAGGTGAGAGAGAGAGAGAGAGATTTGGTAGGAACCTAAAGGGACAACTTTTTCACTCAAAGGGTGGTTGGTCCTTGTATGAAATGAGCTGCCATAGGAAGTGGCTGGGGCAGGCACTTTACCAACGTCTAAAAGACCCTTGGACAGGTACATGGATAGGCAATGTTTAGAGGAACATGGGCGCAGAGAGCTGGTGGTCAGCATGGGTCAGTTGGACCAAAAGGCCTGTTTCTGTGCTGTATGACTATACAACAGGCCAAGGACAGAAGGGCCAAGCAACCTCGCCCTCTCCACTCCCCTCAGTGGCTGACCCGAGGTTGTTTCCTTCCCCGGCAGAGCACGGAAGTCCCGGGACTCGTACAAGAACCCCTCCCAGATGCCGAAGGAGGCAGACATCCGCGACATGAAGATCTATATCGACAAGAAGTATGAGACGGTCATCCTGCCCGTCTTCGGTGTGGCCACCCCCTTCCACATCGCCACCATCAAGGTGAGTCCGCTCCACCTCTCTCGCCCCGAGCCATCGCCACTGGGGCTGTCTTCCCGAGGTTGCTGGGCCTTGACATCAGCTGCAAAAACAGGGAATAGCTGTTGCAACCCCTCCATCTGGTGTGGGGGTAGAGTGAGGTTCCAGAGAGCTGGGCATAGGTCTGTGGGCACTCTGGAATTCACTTCCTCCAAGCTGTGATTCAGGGAGGTGTGCAGAGCTGTGGCAGATGGATTTCCCTGTTGAGTTCATAAGCGTAGGTCACACTCCTTGAATGGTGGGGAGTATTGAGGAACAGAGGGACCTCTGTAGGACTGCCATGTCCGCGGAATGGGAAATGTGCAGGGTGGGAGAGAGGTTTTTCCTGATCCTTTCTGTAATTACCACTCTTTCCCCTCCCTCCCTCCAGAACATCAGTACTTCAGTGGAAGGCGATTACACCTACCTGAGAATTAACTTCTACTGCCCTGGCAGTGCACTGGGACGCAACGAGGGCAACCTCTTCCCCAATCCGGAGGCCACCTTCGTCAAGGAGATGTAAGTGCTGGGTGAAGGGAAGAGGAGGAGGGGTGGGGGTGAGGTGTGCCCCACAGGGAGAGGAGGAAACGGGTTGTACATGATGTGGATCTGACCCAGGGATGCAGATCAGAAACCCTGCCTGTGCTCCCGCTGTGGGTCTGACCCAGAGATGTGGAGACAGGAACAGTGCATGGTGCTCCCAATGTGGATCTGACCTAGGAGATAAGCAGACAGGAGCTGTGCACAGTGCTCCCAGTGTGGCTGTGACCCAGGGGATAAGGCAACGGGAACTGCACGATACTCCTTGTGTGGGTCTGGCGCAGGGATATTGAGACGGGAACTGTGCACGGTGTTCCTGGAATGGGTCTGACCCAGGGATACAGAGACAGGAACTGTGCACGGTGTTCCTGGAATGGGTCTGACCCAGGGATACAGAGACAGGAACTGTGCACTGTGTTCCGGGAATGGGTCTGACCCAGGGATACAGAGACAGGAACTGTGCACGGTGTTCTGGGAATGGGTCTGACCCAGGGATACAGAGACAGGAACTGTGCACGGTGCTCCCGGAATGGGTCTGGCCCAGGGATACAGAGACAGGAACTGTGCACGGTGTTCCGGGAATGGGTCTGACCCAGGGATACAGAGACAGGAACTGTGCACGGTGCTCCCGGAATGGGTCTGACCCAGGAGATATGAAGATAGGAACTGTGTGTGGTGCTCCCTGGGATGGAATGACAGAACTGCAGTCACTGTGCAGAAGGGTTGTCTGCCAGCTACGATCCTTATTGCTTGTTTCTGCCCCACCCCAGCACCTACCGCGCCTCCAATCTGAAGACGCCGGGTGAGCAGGCAGTGCCCGCCACCAACCTGCAGAACGCCTTCCGCATCATCAAGGAGGTGCAGAAACGATACAAGACACGCGAGGCTGAGGAGAAGGAGAAAGAGGTGAGTGGCTCCCGGCCTCACACTGACAGCTGCCGTTACACACAGTGCGTGGTTATCGGCGGAAAGTGGACCAGAGCAGCCCTGTGTCTTCAGTCCTCCATGTCTGTACTGACCAATCTGTCTAATCCTGTGTGTCTGCATGTGGTTTCATCTCCGTTCTGCGCATATCCATGTATCAATCTAACAGGCTCTTAAACAGCTCTGTGGTATCTGCCTTCTCCAATGAATTCTTCTTGGGCCTTTAGCTCCTGGTGGAGCAGAGACCATCAATGATCTCCCGTCTCCATCGTCCAAGATCGATGGCATGGTTGGATCAATGTTTCTGTAATCCATTGTATCCACTGTACAGGGGGTTGGCCTATAGAGCTTCACCGGAGCCTGTTGGCCAGCCTTACCTGTTTCCACCTCACACAACGGGAATGTAGGCTTGGACTTCGAGAGACTCCACTAAATTGAGCTAGGGTTACTGTCACGTGTACCAAGGTTTAGCACGCCATCCATAAAGATTTTCATGATTGTTGTGTATTTAATATTTCAGTAATGTTGGAGTAATCTTGTATATATGTATTGTTTGATAAAGCATTCTTGTTTAAATATTTCATTATAGGTTATATAGTTGCAAGAAAATGTTGAGAACCCTTTGCAATTACCTGGTTTTTTACATTAATTACTCATAAAATGTGGTCTGGTTTTCATCTAACTCACAATAATAGATAAACGCAAGCTGCCTAAACTAATAACACACAAATAATTATACTTCTCATGTCTTTATTGAACACATTGTTTAATCATTCACAGTCCAGGCTGGGAAAAAGTATGTGAATCCTTGTGTTTAATAACTGGTAGAACCTCCTTTTGCAGCAATAATCTCCACTAAGCATATGCTGTAGCTGCTGATCAGACTCTCACAAATGCAAGGAGGAACTTTAGACCATTCCTCCATACAAAACAGTTTCAGTTCATCAATATTTCTTGGGTCACCTTGCATGAAAAGCCCTCTTCAAGTCATTCAACAGCATCTCAGTTGGGTTCAGGTCTGGACTCCTGACTTGGCCATTCCAAAACACAGATATTCTTATTTTTAAGCAACTCTGTTGATTACTCTTGTGTTTCCAATCATTGTCTTGTTGCATCATCCAACTTCTCCTGTAAGGTATCTTGATACAACTTTGAATTCATTGTTCCCTCAACGATTGCAAGCTGTCCAGTCCCTGAGGCAGTAAAGCAGCCCCAACCCATGATGCTCCTTCCACCATGTTTCACAGTTGATGTACAGTGCCCTTTTTCCTCCAAAGTAGTGTGCATTTCTGCCAGAAAGTTCAACTTTTGTCTCATCTGTCCACAGACCATTGTTCCAGAAGCATGTGGAACATCCAGGTGGTCTTTTGCAAGCTTGATGTGCGGTTTCTTTTGGAGAACAGTGGTTCCTCCATGGTGTCCATCCATGAACACCATTCTTGTTCAGTGTTTTCCTGAACAGAGACTTCGGCAAGTTCTAGAGATTTCTGCAGGTCTTTTACTGTTGCCCTTGATTTCTTTTTCGCCTCCTTCAGCATTGTGATCTTGGTGTAATCTTTGCGGGATGCCCACTCCAAGGAGAGTAGCAACAGTACTGAGTTTCCTCGATCTGTAGACAGTTTCTCTTATTGTGGACTGATGAACATTCAGTCTTCAGAAATGCTTTTGTAATCTTTTCCAGCTTCAGGCATCTCTACAATTCTTCTAAGGTCCTCTGAAAATTGTTTTGATTGGTGCGAGGTGCACATAAGCAGATCTTTCTTGAGAAGAGCAGGTTCCGTCAGTAACCTGACTTTGTGTGTGTGTGTTTTTTTTACAGGGCAGGGCACCTCTGCAACCCTCACCTCCAATCTCACCTCATTGTTTGGAACACCTGACTCCAAATAGCTTTTGTAGAAAGTATTACCCCAGAGGTTCACATACTTATTTGAACCTAGTCTGTGATTGTTTTAATGGTGTACTTAGTATTAAGTACAATCATAGGTGTGTAGTTAGTTTAGGTAGGTTGTGTTTGACTATTATTGTGGCTTAGATGAAGATCAGACCACATTTTATGAGTAATTAATGCAGAAAACCAGGTTTGCAAAGGGTTCAATAACTTTTACTTGCAGCTGAATGTATGAATAGGTGAATTCATATGTTACACACTACCAGGTGAACGGCATGGCTTAAACTCCTAAGTTAGACCTGCGATTCAGACTCGTGTGACCTCCTTTGAATTAGTTTAATGTCTTGAAGTTACCAGGTACGACAGGGTGGTAGAAGATAAAATAACAGAGTGCAGAATGAAGTGTTATAGTTACAAAGAAGGTGTAGTACAAACAGGCAAGCCCAATACTGAAGCAGGTCAGTTTAAAAAAATCCATCTTATTGTAATAGGGAACTCTTCAATAGTCATGTAACAGCAGGGAAGCTATACTCCTGGTAACACATTCCAGGCATCTGCTTAGAAACATAGAAAACCTACAGCACAATACAGGCCCTTCGGTCCACAAAGCTGTGCCAAATATGTACGTACTTTAGAAATTACCCAGGCTTACCCATAGCCTTCTATTTTTCTAAGCTCCATGTACCTATCCAGGAGTCTCTAAAAAGACCTTATCGTTTCTGATGCCAGCAGCCTATTCCGTGTATTCACCACTCTCTGCGTTTATTTAAAAAAAATACTTGTCCCTGACATCTCTGTACCTACTTCCAAGCATCTTCAAACTGCACCCTCTCGTGTTACACACCTCTATCAAGTCACCTCTCATCCTCCGCCGCTCCAAGGAGAAAAGGCCAAGTTCTCTCAACCTATTCTCATAAGGCATGCCCCCCCCCCCAATCCAGGCAACATCCTTGTAAATCTCGTCTGCACCCTTTCTATAGTTTCCACATCCTTCCTGTAGTGAGGTGACCAGAACTGAGTACGGTACTTCAAGTGGGGTCTGACCAGGGTCCTATATAGCTGCAACGTTACTTGTCGGCTCTTGACTCACTGCCATGGTTGATGAAGGCCAATGCACCGTATGCCTTCTTAACCACAGAGTCAACCTGCGCAGCAGCTTTGAGTGTCCTATGGACACGGACCCCAAGATCCCTCTGATCCTCCACGCTGCCAAGAGTCTTACCATTAATATTGTATTCTGCCATCATATTTGACCTACCAAAATGAACCACCTCACACTTATCTGGGTTGAACTCCATCTGCCACTTCTCAGCCCAGTTTTGCATCCTATCAATGTTTCGCTGTAACCTCTGACAGCCCTCTACACTATCCACAACACCCCCAACCATATAAAAAATTTATAAATAAATCTCTGAATTTCCCCTCTTCACCTTAACTTGCATGCCTTTTAGTGTTACATATTCCCACCCTGCTGAAAAGATACCGTCTGTCGATCTGTGCCTTTCAGTCCTTTAAACCTCTATCAGGTCTCCCACTCTTCTAGAGGAAACAACCCAAGTTTTTCTGACACCAACTTATAGCACCAACTCTCTAGTCCAGGCAGCATCCCAGTGAACCATTTCTGCACCTTGAAAGCCTCCATGCCCTTCCTGCGCTGCCTATTGTACGGAGATGTGGAGCAGGTGGGAATCGTTCAGCACGGGCACAGAGGGCTGAATAGTCTGTTCCCCTGCTGTGACGTTCTTCGTTCCCACCCACAGGAGCGTCCCGGACAGTGGGGCGCAGTTACAGGGTGAGGGGGTGCCATCACTGAACACTGGGGTGGATAGAAGTGTCTGTGGGGTGTGGTTCAGGGTAGATCACCGGGGCAGGAGGAGGGGACCTGAGGTGGGGACAAGGAAGTGTTGGAAAGGTTGAGGGACTGAGGGTGCAGGGGAATGATTGTATCCCCTGTGTTTACTTGTCGGTGTGGTTCTGGCTTCCGGCCAGCAGTTGGCAGCGTTTCCTGGATTTTCACCCTCTTCTATCAGTGACCTGCTCTCCATTCTCCTCCCCCTCCACCAATGGGAGCATCTCCCCGTGGACGCTGGCCTACCTGATGAGTGTTTGCTACATTTCTAAATTTTATTTTGAATTTTCCAGGGTTTAGAGTTTCTTAAAAACATCATGGGCAGCAGCTGTGAGAGAGGGGTGACCATAGGGATTAGGTGAGAGTTGCTGTTGAGGGATTATTGGGATGGAGTGAGAGGGATCTGACTCTCTCCCTCTTCCCCCCCCCAGGGTATCGTGAAACAAGACTCACTGGTCATCAACCTGAACCGCAGCAACCCCAAGCTCAAGGACCTGTACATCAGGCCCAACATCGCCCAGAAGAGGATGCAGGGATCTCTGGAGGCTCACGTCAATGGTAAGTGTTCCGTGGCGCAGTCCCTGGCTTGTGTTTATACTGCTCGCTTGTGCGTGCAGGTAGGCATGCACAGAGAGATGCCCTGCCCCGGCAAGTGCAACGGTTGCATTCAATTCCCGGGGACCAGAACGCGAAAGAAAGGATGTACAAAGTTTTGGTCTGACCCCAGCTGCAATATACGAGGAAGGATATGGAGAGGGGACCAGAGGACGATCCTGGGATTGAAAGGTTAAAGGATGAGGAAGGTTTGTCTCTGGGCCTGTATTTGATGGGAGTTCAGGAGGATGGGGGGCGGGGGTGGTTCTCAGTCCTGGATAGAGTGGGCATGCAGTTGATGTTTCCATCAGTGGGGGGAGAAGAGGATCCGAGGGCACAGCCTCAGAATGGAGGGGTATCCCTTTTAGAACTGAGTTGAGGGATTTCATCAGAGGGTAGTGAATCTCTGGGATTTGTTTTTATCCGTTGTTGTGGAGGCCAAGTCACAGGCTGTGTTGAAGGCAGAAACTGAGTCACAGAGTTTGTGGCACGTTAACCCTCATCAGTCAGGGCACTGAGTACAGGAGTTTGGGAGTTGTGAGGCTGCATTGCAGTATTGTGTTCAGTTTTGGTCTCACTGTTGTAGGGAAGATATTAAACAAGAAAGAGTGCAGAAAAAATTTACCGGGATGATGTCCGGACTTTTGGGGGGGTTGGTGTTACAAGGAGAGGTTACACAGACTAGGTCTTTATTCTGAGGGGGTGATGTACAAGTTTGTGAGGAGCACAGACAGGATAAAAGCATTTGGTCCTTTTCCTGGGGGGGGCGGGGGTTAAAAATAGGAGGCACAGGCTTCAGGTCAAAGTTCAAAGTAGATTTTATTATCAGGGTACATTTATGTCACCATTTACAACCCTAGGATTCATTTTCCTGTGGACATGCTCAGCAAATCTACAGAATAGTAACTATAACGGGATCAATGAAAGATCAACCAGAGTGCAGAAGACAACAATCTCTGCAAATGTAAATAAATAGATAAATAACAAGAACATAAAATAATGAGATAGAGTCCTTAAAGTGAGTTCATCAGTTGTGGGAACATCTCAATGATGGGGCAAGTGAGTGTAGTTATCCCCCTTTTGTTCGAGAGCCTGATGGTTGAGGGGTAGTAACTGTTCCTGAACCTGGTGGAGCGAGTCCTGAGGCTCTGGTATCTTCTACCTGATGGGAGCAGTGAGTAAAGAGCACAGCCTCGGGGGTGGGGGAGACTTTGAATGCTGCTTTCCTATGACAGTGTTTCATGTAGATGTACTCAGTGGTTGGGAGGGCTTTATCCACGATGTACTGGGCTGAATTCACTACCTTTTATTGGATTTTTCTATTCAAACGCTTTGGTGTTTCCACACCAGACTGTGATACAGCCAGTCAATACACTCTCCACTACACGTCAGAAGAAGTTTGTCAGAGTTACCGGTGACGTACCAAACCTGCGCAGGCTCCATGGAAGTAGGAGCGCTGTCGTACTTTCTTCGCGGTTACATTCACGTGCTGGTCCGCAGGCGAGAGATTTCAAATGGACAATATCAGAAGCGTAGATCGGTCAGGTAGTCAGAATCATCTTCTCAAGACTGGGGCTCCACAGGGGACTGTCTTGTCTCCCCTTCTCTTCACCATTTACACCTCGGACTTCAACTACTGCACAGAGTCTTGTCATCTTCAGAAGTTTTCGGATGACTCTGCCATAGTTGGATGCATCAGCAAGGGAGATGAGGCTGAGTACAGGGCTACGGTAGGAAACTTTGTCACATGGTGTGAGCAGAATTATCTGCAGCTTAATGTGAAAAAGACTAAGGAGCTGGTGGTAGACCTGAGGAGAGCTAAGGTACCAGTGACCCCTGTTTCCATCCAGGGGGTCAGTGTGGACATGGTGGAGGATTACAAATACCTGGGGATACGAATTGACAATAAACTGGACTGGTCAAAGAACACTGAGGCTGTCTACAAGAAGGGTCAGAGCCGTCTCTATTTCCTGAGGAGACTGAGGTCCTTTAACATCTGCCGGACGATGCTGAGGACGTTCTGCAAGTCTGTAGCGGCCAGTGCTATCATGTTTGCTGTTGTGAGCTGGGGCAGTAGGCTGAGGGTAGCAGACACCAACAGAATCAACAAACTCATTCGTAAGGCCAGTGATGTTGTGGGGATGGAACTGGACTCTCTGACGGTGGTGTCTGAAAAGAGGATGCTGTCCAAGTTGCATGCCATCTTGGACAATGTCTCCCATCCACTACATAATGTACTGGGTGGGCACAGGAGTACATTCAGCCAGAGACTCATTCCTCCGAGATGCAACACAGAGCGTCATAGGAAGTCATTCCTGCCTGTGGCCATCAAACTTTACAACTCCTCCCTTGGAGGGTCAGACACCCTGGACTTATTTCCTGGTATTTACATATTACTATTTAATTATGTAAGGTTTTATATTGCTTTATTTATACTTTATTCTTGGTTGGTGCAACTGTAACGAAAACCAATTTCCCTTGGGATCAATAAAGTATGATTATGACTGAGGTTCAGCTATCTAATAGCAAAAGACATGTTAAAGGTAGAGTGGGGGGAGTTTAAAGGTGATGTGAGGGGCAGGGTTTTTTATGCAGCGAGTGGTAGGTGCCCAGGGTTATCAGGAGTTGTAGAAGCAGCCACAGTAGCTCAGTGGAGTACGAAGACTTTCAGAGAAACAGGTGAAATGCAAGAAACGAGAAATGCGTGAATCTGAAGGGAATTGAGCGGTTGTGGATGAAATAAAGCAGGGCGATGTTCAGAATAAACTGGCATCAATTTTAGTTTAACATCGTGGAGCTGAATGGCCTGTACTGCGATGTGTTCACATAGGGGTGGTGCGTATTTGGAATGAGCTGCTGGAAATGGTTGAGACGGGCACGTTAAGCGACGTTTAAAAACCGTCCTGAAGGTTCTTGGCTCCAAAAAAAGATCTTTCATTTCTCTCCATAGGTGCTGTCTGACTTGCTGAGTTCCTCCAGTATTTTTTCCTGAGCGAGCAGCCGTTCAAAGCAACCTAGACAAGTTGGTGGAAGGGGAAGTTTAGAGGACAGTGGGCTGCAAGCGGGCAGATGGGACTCGCTGGCTGGGCAAATCACAAATGAGAAAATCTGCAGATGCTGGAAATCCAAGCAACACACACAAAATGCTGGAGGAACTCAGCAGCCGGGCAGCATCCATGGAAAAGAGTACAGTCGACGTTTCGGGCCGAGACCCTTCGGCAGGACTGGAGAAAAAAAAGCTGAGGAGTAGATTTAAAAGGTGCGGGGAGGGGAGAGGGAAGCACAAGGTGAAGCCTGGAGGGGGAGGGATGAAGTGAAGAGCTGGGAAGTTGAATGGTGAAAGAGACAAAAGGCCATGGAAGAAAGCAAAAAGGGTGGTGGAGCACCAGAGGGAGGCGATGGGTGAGCAAGGAGATGAGGTGAGAGGGGGAAAGGGGGATGGGAAATAGTGAAGGGGGGGTGCGGGGCATTACCAGAAGTTTGAGAAACCGATATTCATGCCAACAAGCTGGAGGCTATGCAAACGGAATTTGAGGTGTTGTTCCTCCAACCTGTATGGCCTTATCCCGACAGTGGAGGAGGCCATGGATGGACGTACTGGAATGGAATGGAAGTGGAATTAAAATGGGTGGCCATTGGGAGATGCCGCTTGTTCAAGACAACAAAGGATTTGGGCCAAGGGGTGTGTTTCTGTGTTTTGTGAATCTGTGTCAAATGAGCACACTCACTACCCCAGTAAACTCTCTGTAACCATGACTTGCTCTCCCCCCACCCCCAGGGTTTCGCTTTACTTCTGTGCGTGGTGACAAGGTGGACATCCTGTACAACAACATCAAGCACTCTATCTTCCAGCCCTGTGACGGCGAGATGATTATCGTGCTGCACTTCCACCTCAAGGTAGGTCCCGTGCGTGGATCTGGAGAGGAGGGAGACGTTGCCTCGGGTTTGGGGCAGGGATCGCCTCACCCTTTCTCTCTGGCCCAGAGCACCACAGGACAGGATCAGAGCCTTATCTCCTCTGTCTCTGTTAAGTCTGTGGGGATTAATCCTCAATCCTGTATGGGTTTGATGTGGGGGTCTGGGCCAGGGATGAGCTCGTCCCCTCTGTCTCTGGCCCAGAATGCTATGCACGGGGTTTGGACTGGTGTGTGATTGACCCTAACCCTTCCACCTTTCCTGTTCGGTAGGGTTTAAACCTGGGTTTGTGTCTGGTTCAGACCTGTGGGGATTGAATCAGGTTAACTACCACTAGTATACAGTACGTCATGAAACGTGTTGCTTTGTGACAGCAGGACAGTGCAGTGCCTAATACGTTATATAGTGCAACAAGTGAGCAAGAATTCTGAGGTCGTGTTCATTGTTCAAAAATCAGGGAAGAAGCTGTTGCTAAAAGGTTGAGTGTGTGTCTTCAGGCTGCTGTACACCCTCTGTGGTAGTAATGAGACGAGGGTGTGCCCTGGGCGCTGAAGGTCCTTACTGATTGATGCAGCTTGTCCTGGGCGCTGAAGGTCCTTACTGATTGATGCAGCTTGCTTTTTTATTGGGGCATCACCTTTCGAAGATGTCCTCTGGCGAGGAGGCTAGTGTCCAAGATGGAGCTGGCTAGGTTTACGACTCTCTGCCGCTTGTTCCAGTCCTGTGCAGTGGCCTCTCCATACCAGACGGTGACTGTGTCTGTGGCCCAGAACACCTTGTACGTGTGTAACCTGGTTGGGACTCGGGATTGACCCTGACCCCTTCTGGCTCTGGTAATTAACCCTCCCTCACTCCCCAGGATGCCATGTATAGGCTTGACCTAGGCTTGCTGGAATTCTGACTGGTGGGGTTTAGTCCAGGTTGGAGTGAGTTCAGTCTGGTGAGGATTGGCCCAGCGCTCTCTGCCTCCGACATGAGTCGCTTATGGGGTTTGGGACTGAGTCAGTGATGGATCGGAGCCAGTAGGAAGTAATCCTCTCCCTCCTGCAGAACGCCATCATGTTCGGGAAGAGACGGCACACCGATGTGCAATTCTACACAGAGGTGGGAGAGATCACCACCGACCTGGGCAAACACCAACACATGCACGACCGCGATGACCTTTACGCTGAGCAGGTACCAGGGGGTGAGGCTGTGTGTCCATAGGGAAGGTGGGGGGAGTGGGGGGAGTGGGGGGTGAGGGTAAGGGGCACGGTGTCCTAGGAAGGGAGGGGGTGAAGTTAGACAATGTCTGGGGTGGTGAGGAGGTTACCTGGGGGTTGAGTTGTTGGTGAGGGGTGACCCTAGGACTGACTTCTCCCACCTCTGCCCACAGCTGGAGCGGGAGATGAGGCACAAGCTGAAGACGGCCTTCAAAAACTTCATCGAGAAGGTGGAGGCACTGACCAAAGAGGAGCTGGAGTTTGAGGTCCCCTTCCGTGACCTAGGGTCAGTCTGCAGTCCTTCCCCTGCATACCCCCCCCCCAGCTACCTGTGGTCAGTCCACAGTTCCTGAGCCATCCCTCCCAACCCTCTGTCCTTCATCCACCCTGCAGCTGGAGTCTATTGCTTCATGGTTCCGTACTGCCATCCACCCGCCGCCCCACCTCATCTATTCCACCCAAACCTCCCCTCTCATCTCATCCCATCCCTCCTTCTGCCACCCCCACATCATCTGTTGCACTCAAGCATCCCCTCATCCCACCCCCAACTCATCTATTCCCCACCCAAACCTCCCCTCATCCCACCCCTCCTGCCACCTCTCATATCCTCCCCATTATTCTTTTCTTTTTCTCACTGTCCCTTTTCCCTACTTCCCTCAGTCTGTTGCCCTACCCCAGTTTCTCTCTTCCCCTCCCTTATCCACCACAGTCTCTCACAGCTCTCTCCTTTTCTTCCTCCCAGGTTTAACGGAGCTCCCTACAGGAGTACGTGTATGTTGCAGCCCACCAGTAGCTCCCTGGTCAATGTAACAGAATGGGTGAGTGCATCATTGTCTCGCAGGTACCTCAGTGTCTCAGGAGTGTTAGATTTGGCGTGGTTCCTCTCTCTCTATCGTAGGTCAGTCCCAAACTGGGAGCATTGTGCACAGTTCATATCTCCCTGTCCGGGGTCAGACCCACACTGGGAGCACTATGTACAGTTCCCGTTTCCATATACCTGGGGCAGACCCACACTGGGAGCACTATGTACAGTTCCCGTTTCCATATCCCTGGGACAGACCCACACTGGGAGCACTATGTACAGTTCCCGTTTCCATATCCCTGGGACAGACCCACACTGGGAGCACCATGTACAGTTCCTGTTTCAATATTCCTGGGACAGACCCACACTGGGAGCACCATGTACAGTTCCCGTCTCCGTATCCCTGGGACAGACCCACACTGGGAGCACCATGTACAGTTCCTGTTTCCATATCCCTGGGACAGACCCACACTGGGAGCACCATGTACAGTTCCCTTTTCCATATCCCTGGGACAGACCCACACTGGGAGCACCATGTACAGTTCCCGTCTCCGTATCCCTGGGACAGACCCACACTGGGAGCACCATGTACAGTTCCCGTCTCCGTATCCCTGGGACAGACCCACACTGGGAGCACCATGTACAGTTCCCGTCTCCGTATCCCTGGGACAGACCCACACTGGGAGCACCATGTACAGTTCCCGTCTCCGTATCCCTGGGACAGACCCACACTGGGAGCACCATGTACAGTTCCCGTCTCCGTATCCCTGGGACAGACCCACACTGGGAGCACCATGTACAGTTCCCGTCTCCGTATCCCTGGGACAGACCCACACTGGGAGCACCATGTACAGTTCCCGTCTCCGTATCCCTGGGACAGACCCACACTGGGAGCACCATGTACAGTTCCCGTCTCCGTATCCCTGGGACAGACCCACACTGGGAGCACCATGTACAGTTCCCGTCTCCGTATCCCTGGGACAGACCCACACTGGGAGCACCATGTACAGTTCCCGTCTCCGTATCCCTGGGACAGACCCACACTGGGAGCACCATGTACAGTTCCTGTTTCCGTATCCCTGGGACAGACCCACACTGGGAGCACCATGTACAGTTCCCGTCTCCGTATCCCTGGGACAGACCCACACTGGGAGCACCATGTACAGTTCCCGTCTCCGTATCCCTGGGACAGACCCACACTGGGAGCACCATGTACAGTTCCCGTCTCCGTATCCCTGGGACAGACCCACACTGGGAGCACCATGTACAGTTCCCGTCTCCGTATCCCTGGGACAGACCCACACTGGGAGCACCATGTACAGTTCCCGTCTCCGTATCCCTGGGACAGACCCACACTGGGAGCACCATTAACAGTTCCCGTCTCCGTATCCCTGGGACAGACCCACACTGGGAGCACCATGTACAGTTCCTGTTTCCATATCCCTGGGACAGACCCACACTGGGAGCACCATGTACAGTTCCCTTTTCCATATCTCTGGGACAGACCCACACTGGGAGCACCATGTACAGTTCCCGTCTCCGTATCCCTGGGACAGACCCACACTGGGAGCGCCATGTACAGTTCCCGTCTCCGTATCCCTGGGACAGACCCACACTGGGAGCACCATGTACAGTTCCCGTCTCCGTATCCCTGGGACAGACCCACACTGGGAGCACCATGTACAGTTTTCATCTCCACTGGGTAATACAACTATTGTAGTTCAAGTTTGAAATATGTATACGTTATGCAACCTTGAGATTCTTCACAGTCAACCACAAAATAAGAAACCCAAAAGAACCTATTTTTTAAAAAAAAGATCCACACCCAATGTGCAGAGAGGAAAAAAAACTCAAATCATGCAGACAATAAAAGTAAATGAATAGCATTTAGAACAAAAGTGATTCCACTGACACAACCCAGAGCAGGCCCACGGCCTGAGCCTCAGTGCATTGAAGAGCAGAGTAAATGTCAAGGAACAGCCGGACCCTGGTCTCTGGTCCTGACACACCGCCTTTTCAATGCATCTTACTGGCTGTTTAAATCATGCAAACATTGTGTTGTTCCTTGCACTAGGACCTGGGCTCCATCACATTGATGCGTTCTGGGCCTGGACCCTGCTGCCACGTTTTGTCCCGTACCTGACCTTTCCAAATCGGTCTGGTGCTTGGATCGATCAAAGCTCACTCTCAGTTTAGTGGTAGACTCCGAAACTCCTCTGCTTCAACTTTTCTCCACTTCGCACTCTCCAGTTCCATCACGGACATGCCTCGACCTTGCTCCCGCACACACACTTTAGCCCTCGATTAGCCTCGCCTTTGTTTGAGGTGATTGTTTACCATAATTTTTGTTTTACAGAAAACGCGTTATTAATAAAGTATTTAGTTGTATTTCTCGCTTTGAAAACCACCAGTAAGTTGTCGCTCGTCCTCAGTAGCGCTGGAGTCGTAAATATGATTGATGAGGCTGTTGAAGTGCTGTGTATACTTCTGATCTGCCTATCTTAGGAAAGACGTGGCTCAACTGCAGAGAAGGTTTGTGAGGACTTTGCCAGAACTAGAGGGCCTGTATTACAGTGAAAGGTACCAGAGAAGTACTGGTATGAAGCTGTCTCTTTATTCAATAAAATATCACAAATAAGCTGACAGTCTTTGGAGTTATGGGGGGTGGGGTGGAGAGAGAGAGACCCTTTCAGAGCAGGAGGTCTGCCTGGCCCACCATTACATGATATTTTATACACTGAAGACCAAAGGACAGTTCCATGTTTACAATGCTTCCTTTGAATTACATGTAACAGTTTCAAATGCTTGGATCTCCCGACCATCACACCTCCCTGTTCACACCTGTATTACAGACACCTAAATACACACGAGTAATGAATTTAAGTCATCGTTGTCTGTTCTTCCAATTTACCTGGTTCACGGATCATAGGGACCCGTTGTTCAGAGCTGCATATTAGATTTAATTCATAGTTCATAGTTGAACTTGAAGACTAGTGGCTGAAGTCAGGTGAAGTTATTTGCTCTAAAAATCACTCTTAATAGCCATGACCAGAGGGCTGTATTATAGTGAAAGGTTGGCCAGCCTAAGTCTTTGTTCCTTGGAATGTAGGAGAATGAGGGCCAGCCTTTAGAAGTGTTAAATATGATGAGAGGCATAGGTCAGGTGGACAGTGACGGCCTTTTCCCCAGGGTAAGGGAGTCCAAAACTACCAGACATGGGCTTAGAGTGAGAGGAACGTTTTAATAAGGACAAGAGGCAACTTTTATTCGGCAGGGGGTGAAGAGTGTGTGGAGTGAAGTGCCAGAGGAAGCAGTTGAGGCATATACTATAGTATTTAAGAAGCACTTGGAGAGGTACGTGGAGGGGTATGGGCTGAACATAGGAAGTTGGGACTAGCTTGGTGGGCATCATGCTTAGTATGGACCGTATCTGCAGCATTGCTCTAGGTCTCCAATACCCGGCAGTTCTGACGTATCTCCTGCTGTTGTTGCAGCCTCCGTTCGTGGTGACATTGGATGAGGTGGAGTTGGTTCATTTTGAGAGGGTGCAGTTCCACCTAAAGAACTTTGACATGGTGATTGTCTACAAGGATTACAGCAAGAAGGTCACTATGATCAACGCCATCCCTGTCGCCTCTCTCGACCCCATCAAGGAATGGCTGAAGTAGGTGGTGTCACTGGCTCTCAGCTGGGACTGTGTGTGGTGGAACAGTGCAGGGGGATCTTCACATTCTGACCCTGGGACAGTGTGGAGAGAGATTCACTCTGTGTCTGACCCTGGGAGTGTGTGATGGGATGGTGTGGAGGGAGATTCACTCTGTGTCTGACCCCGGGAGTGTGTGATGGGACGATGTGGGGGAGATTCACTCTGTGTCTGACCCCGGGAGTGTGTGATGGGACGATGTGGGGGAGATTCACTCTGTGTCTGACCCCGGGAGTGTGTGATGGGACGATGTGGGGGAGATTCACTCTGTGTCTGACCCTGGGAGTATGTGATGGGATGGTGTGGAGGGAGATTCACTCTGTGTCTGACCCCGGGAGTGTGTGATGGGACGATGTGGGGGAGATTCACTCTGTGTCTGACCCCGGGAGTGTGTGATGGGATGGTGTGGAGGGAGATTCACTCTGTGTCTGACCCTGGGAGTGTGTGATGGGACGGTGTGGAGGGAGCTTCACTGTGTGTCTGACCCTGGGAGTGTGTGATGGGACGGTGTGGAGGGAGCTTCACTCTGTGTCTGACCCTGGGAGTGTGTGATGGGACAGTGTGGAGGGAGTTTCACTCTGTGTCTGATCTCGGGAGTTTGTGATGGGAAGGTGTGGAGGGAGTTTCACTCTGTGTCTGACTCCAGGAGTGTGTGACGGGACGGTGTGGAGGGAGTTTCACTCTGTGTCTGACTCCGGGAGTGTGTGATGGGACGATGTGGGGGAGATTCACTCTGTGTCTGACCCTGGGAGTGTGTGATGGGACGGTGTGGAGGGAGTTTCACTGTGTGTCTGACCTCGGGTGTGTGTGATGGGATGGTGTGGAGAGAACCTCACTCCATGAATGGCAAGAACTACGTTTATTGCCAATTTGCAATTCTATAATAATACCACAAACACAGACTCAATGACAAACTAAATTAAAATGTTCCTGTCACTGTCAAGAATAACATTTATCCCCTGTGCTGCCTTACTGTTCTACAGCACCTCCAGGGTACCTGTTGGACACAGTTTCTTTTCTCACAGACTGTTTTCACACAGACTATTAAGTAGACAATGCAGGCAGAATCCTGTGATGCCCACTCCAGGACCCTCGGGTATTTACCTTTGCCAGTCCCAGGAGCAAGTTTACTGGGACATCCGCCTCCCTTTACTGAGTGATGAAATATGAAGAGGGTGGGACCAGAAGGCAAGGAGCAGCCCCTGCAGGTGTATGAATATTGTCTGCAGCCTCACACACTCCATGTACACGTGGTACCCGGTCTGTAGAAGCCAGGAGATTTGCGACCTTATTGCAGGACACTGCCCTGTGCAGCAGCCTGCGCCCCAAGTCCACCATGTGTGTGAGGTGGGCACCCTCGTAAAATGTCTTCCACTGGCACTCCCCCTCGTTGCATGTCAGGGTGGTGGACGAGAGCTAGGAAATGGAGGGTGTGGAGCAGTAACCAGTACACCTGCATCCATGAGTAACTGTGGGTGTCGATGAGAGACGGCTGAAGTTGTGTGGGAGCAGCACCCGGCTGAGCGGAGGCAAACCCAGTCACAACGACACCTGATGAGATGGGGCCTCGGCCAGGATATCACCTCCTGCCGCTGGAGGCAAATGTGCAGTGTGGAAGGAGCTTCGCTTTGTCTCTGACCCGGGGAGTCGGTGATGGGAGGGGAGTGGCGAGGTAGATCTGTGCCCTCACCACTCTGAATTGCTCTTCTTCCAACGACAGCTCGTGTGACCTGAAGTACACCGAGGGCGTCCAGTCCCTCAACTGGACCAAGATCATGAAGACAATCGTGGATGATCCGGAGGGCTTCTTCGAGCAGGGGGGCTGGTCGTTCCTGGAGCCAGAGGGAGAGGTAGGGAGGGAGCAAGTTCTCTAATGGCCCCTGCACCTTTCATGCATACTGACTCCTATTCCGGTCTCTCTCTTTCTCCTCACCCCAGTCCTGTGCTGTTTGTGCCCCCACGCTATTCACTCCCTTTTCACCTTCGCCGCCAGTGTGTTAACTGTTGCCTCTCACTCCACAGGGCAGTGAGGCCGAGAGTCAGGACTCCGAGTCAGAGCTCGAGGATGAAACCTTTAACCCCTCGGAAGACGACGACGAGGCGGAAGATGAGGACAGCGATGAGGATTACTCCTCGGAGACTGAGGAGTCTGGTGAGTGTGTCCATCTGAGGAGTGGAGGGACGGAGGGAGGGCTGGCTCTCTCCCTGGTGTAATGTTTTCCTTCCCCCTCTCCCGGTGCATGTGAAACCTCTGGGCTCTGGTGTAGGGGAGGGGGTGCTGTCTCCCTGGTGTAACTTTTCTGAGCAGAGGAGGGGACGGTGCAGAGTGTAAGCGGTGACGATGAGGGAGGGCAGTCTGTCTCCCTGGTGTAACGTCTCACCTTGTTCTCGCAGTGAGTGAGGAGTCTCTGGGCAGCGAGGAGAGCGGCAAAGACTGGGATGAGTTAGAAGAGGAAGCCCGACGAGGTGAGTAATGACTCTGCTGAGGCTCCTTCCCACTCCGCTCGCCTTCCCCGGACAGTAACAGCTGTCTGTCAGCCACGGATGAGTGCAGGTGTCACACTGCCCCTCTACAGCACTCCTCCCTGTTCACGATGTCCCAGCCCTCTCTGCTTTGCCAAAGTGCAGTGGGCGTAGGTTATAGTGAGGGCTTCCACAGGCCCCACACAGGAGACTGAGGCACAAGAGAGCAGGGGGCAACTGGATCCAAGGTAGTCTTGGTGACAGGAGGCAGAGAGGATAAAGGTGCTTTCCTGATCAAACTCTGACCTACATTATCAACAAGGATGTAATGACGAGGCTTTATCAGAACACATTTGGAGTACTGTGAGCAGTTTTAGACCCCTTATCTGAGAAAGAATGTGCTGGCATTGGAGAGGGTCTAGAGGACGTTTTTTACCGTGACCCTGGAATTAGGATCTTGTGGTATCGCAAGTGAATGGAGTTTAATTTTGCTAAGCGTGAGGTTTTGGGAAGGCAAATTAGGGTAGGACTTCTGGAGGGGGAGTGTCGTAGAACTGAGTGACTTAAGGGTACGGGTACATGGTTCCCTGAAAGAGGCATCGCCGGGTGATGACGAAGGCATTTGCCACGCTAGCCTTCATCGGTTGGGAAGATGTGTTGTAATTGTACAAGACCTCGGTGAGGTTGTTCACTTTTGATCACCCTGCTATAGAAAAGGTTATTAAACTGGAAAAGGTGCAGGAAAAAAATCGAAGGACACTGCCACTAGTCCTTGAGGGACTGAGCGATAGAGAGGGGTTGGGATTCATTCCTTGACTGTGACATTATAGAGGTGTATAAAATCAAGAGGGGCGCGGATAAGGTGAATGTGCACGGTCTTTTCCCCCGGGATTGGAGAATCAAGAGCCAGGTTTAAGATGAAAGGAAGATTTAAGAGGAACCTGAAGGGCAGCTTTTTCACCTGGAGAGGGGTCCGTATATGGAATGAGTCAGTGGTTCGTGTAGTGACATCAACAACCTGTAAAAGGCACCTGAACAGGTACAGCTCTGTACAAAAGTGTTAGGCACATGTATGTAGCCAGACTGCCTCATAGTTTTGCACAGTACTATATCTGGCAGCATGGAGCAGAGAGTGAGTTTGTAAATCTGATGGATATCGGGAGTGGTGAGGATGGAGGGCCACAGGAGGGGTGTGGGACAGGGGGCAGAGAAGGAGAGCCCAGGGGCTGGTGTCAGTGCAGACACACCCAGCCCTGAGACACCGGGCAAGATCATTTGATTGCAAACAATTGGTTTATTGATTGTCACAGAATGTCTCTCTGGTGCTTCCCACTCCCTCCCCTCTCCCTTCCCCTTTTCCCAACCATGATTCCCCTCTCCCTGCCCCCTTCCCACTCTCAGTCCACAATAGAGACCCAGATCAGAATCAGGCTTATCATCACTCACATATGTCATGAAATTTGTTTCCTTTTGCAGCAGCAGTACAGTGCAATACATAAAATTACTGCAGTTGTGCAGAAGTCTTAGATACCCGAGCTATATATATGAGCCTGAACCTTTTGCAGGGTTTTGTACATGGATAGGAAAAGTTTTGAGGGATATGGGCCAAACACAGACAAATAGGGTTAGTCTGGTTGGGCCGACTGGCCTGTTTCCGTGGTGTTTGACTATGACTCAGTGCCAGTGGCTCCAGCAGCCTGGTCTCCTTGATTCCATCCAAGGCTGGCTTGATGTCGAAGGCAGATAACTCTGTTCTCACTGCTTCTATCCATGTTTGGAACAAGACCCTAACAAGCAACGACCCTGAGGGACCTTGGCCAAACCCAAACTGATCTTCTGGGAGAAAGTTCTCACTGAACAGTTTTATCATTGTTGCCTTTGACGAGGAGGATTTGTTTGTTTACTGTCCAGGCTGGAGGACTTTACTGACGGGGAGAGACTGCGCAGGCTGGGACTGTTTTCAATGCAGTGAAGGAGGGGGTATAAGTTTGAGAATCTCTCTCTCGCGGTAGGGCTATTCAAAAGCAAGAGGGTGTAGGTTAAGGTGAGGGGAAGGGAATCTGAGGGGTAGGTGATATTTGGAACTTGCTGATGGAGGAAGTGTTGGAATCAGGCACAGTCATCACATTTAAGGGACGTTTAGACAGACATTTGAATAGTCGGTGTAGAAAGACAGAATATAACAACGTTTCAGCCTACAGTGTCTCTGCCCAATGTGATGCAGAATTAGACTAAATGGCTTCTATCTGCCACTATCTTCCTCTGAACATCCACGTGCCTGTCTAACAGCCTCTGTTGTATCCGCCTCCACTACCACTACCACCCCTGGCAGTACATTCCAGGAGCCCGCCACTTGCCTTCTACGCCTCCTTAATCCTCTCGCCTGTTCTCTGGTATCAGACATTTCAGTGCTCTGGAATGAACGCAGAAAAGATTTACGAGGCGAGAGATTCCGGGAAGATTTGTTTACACAGATGGCATTCAAGAGCTGCAGGCACATGAATGTGCAAGAAATGAGGGGGCAATGGGCATTGTAAAGGCAGAACAGACTATTTTGGTAATTAAATTGCTAACTAAATTAACTCAGCACAGCAGTTTGGGCCAAAGGACCTGTTCTGTGTTCAGTGTTGCCAGGACTGGAGGGACTGAGTTATAGGGAGAGGTTTGCTGGGCTGGGTCTTTACGCAGGAGAACAAGGGTCAAGCCTTAGAAGTGTTTAAAACGACTGGAGATGTAGATAAAGTGGACGGTGACGGTGTTTTACCTCAGGGTAGGGGAGTCCAAAATTAGTGGATATAGGTTTCGGGTGAAAGGGGGGAGATTTAAAAGGGGCCCAGGGGGCAACTTTTCCTGGTGAGTGGAATGAGCTGTCAGAGGTAGTAGTGTCATTTCAGAAGCACATGGAATGGAATATGGGCCTCACGCAGGACATTGGGACTGGCTGAGTGGCCACTGGTCAGCATAAACTGGGCCAAAGGCCATGTATCGGTGCTGCACTTCTCTGTAACTGTGTGGTAGGGGAGTAACCATTCTGACCGTCTGTCTATACATCCCTTAATCTTCTAAACCTCACTCAGGTCTCCCCGCCGCCTCCGCCCCTCCAGAGACAACAGTCCAAGTCTGTCCTACCCCCCCTTGTAGCTCATGCCCTCTAATCCAGGTAGTGTCCTGGTTGGTGACCCCCTTCTGCAGCAGCCCCAAAGCCCCCTCACCCTTCCTGCAACGGGCTGATCCAGGAAAGTGTCACTCGGGTAGAATGGGGAAGGGACGGTTTGCATAGAGGCAATGGGCCGAAGTGTCTTTAGCTGGATGGTGTTGGGAGGGGCAGGGGAGTGATGTACGGGGGTTAGAGTTGTGCCTCGTGTATAACCTCCCCACTCTTCTCTCCCCCCCCCCCCCATCTCAGCGGACCGGGAATTCCGCGAGGATGAAGACGATACCCGCAGCCGGAAGCGGAAGGGTTCCACTGCCAACATGGGAAACAGGAAACGGAGGCGGAAGTGATCTGTTACCCCCACCCTCTCCCCGACCCCCCTGCCCACCAACCTATTCTCTGTTAATATGCCATGGACCAATTTCAAATGTGACAATTTCTAGAAACGTCTTGGGAGGGGTCTCTCTCTCTCTCCCCCTTTCCCCTCCCCCTCTACAGAGCCTCCCACTTTCACCCCTCCCTCGCCTATTAACATCCCCCGTTGGAAAGAGTAGCTCTCCCCCTCGGTGTGTGGGGTGGGGGGGTGCTTGGGCACTGTCTTTCCTGACCCGTGTGTGTGTGTGTGTGCACACTGACCCGTGTCTGTGTGTATCTGTCTGTCTGCACCCCGTGTGCGTGCTCTCTCTCTCATTTCCGCATACGTGTTGATCCTTGTGACTGTGTGTGCTTGCTGTGTCTGACTGTGCGTGAGCCTTGTCTGTTTGTCCCCCTGTGTGTGTGGCCCTGTGGAGGGGGTTGTGTGTGTGTGTGTGTATGCGCTGCCTGTGTTGTCCTCCCAGTCCCCAGCACCCTTTCTCCCCTCAGTGGTGGGGGTGGGAGAATAGTTGGCTGAGATTGGCTGGCTGGGACAGGAGTGTACCTGCAGAGAGGCCTGTCTGGGTGGGGTATCCTCATGGAACCAGCCTCTCCAGTATTACCCGGACCAGACACCTGACCCTGTCTGAGCTGGAAGGGCGGCGTCTCGCCCTGCCATCCCCACCCCCCCACCCTCCCGGCAGGTTGCTTCGTCTGCGCCTACGTGGGAGAGGCCAGTGGCGTCTGGGTGGGGGGCAGCACCGTCCAGCTCTTGTCTTTGTGACCTGGGGTCTGGGTCCTGCCAGGCCAGATGCATCTGGGGGTGGCGTCTGGGTTCTGTCAGACCAGACAGTATCCGGGTTCTGTCAGAGGAGACGGTATCTTCTGATTCGCGGCTCCTTCCCCATTTTTTTTTTATTTTTCATTTTGATTGTTGTGAGTTTTTTTCTCATTAAAGTACAATTTATATAAAACAGATGGCAAGTGTCTCTTGTCTTTCTCTCCTCCCGCAGACCCTGATCTGTTTGTTAGTGAGTTACAAGCTTTGGTTTCTCCCACTGTCCCTTCCCCACCCTACCATCAGTGAACATCCAGCAGCGACACTTGCACAGGGTTTAATGGCACAACGGGTCTCCCGGACACTGGGCCGGCCAGGAAGGACAGGGGAGTCGAGGGCCAAAGGGACTTGCCTTTTAATGATTGCCTGTCAAATGGGCTGGGCTGGCGGTATGTCTGTAGAACAGCGATACAGCGCACAGACATGATGGCTGTGCCAAACGCAATGCCACATCAACAAAATCCCTCCATTGTAGCTACCTCCAGCATCACCTCTTGTGTGTTATCAATAAATAACTTGCCCTGTGCATCTCCTCTAAACTAATGCTCTCTGGCATTAGACATTTCTAAGATTCAGAGTATGAGGGATACAACCCTGAGATTCGCCTTCCCCACAGAGGGCCACAAAACAAAACTAGAACCCATTCAAAGAATAATATCAAATTCCCTCCACCCACGCACAGAAACATACATCGCTCAAATACCATGCATAAGAGTGACTAACACAAAATTGAATAGAGTCCAGTTATATTCAGTTCAGCTCAGTATTTGTCATCTGCAGACCGTGCTCATTCAAAATTGCCCATCCTGGGGAGAAAGATTCCAGCTGTCTGCTCTATCCATGTCTCATAATTCTTACAAACCTCTGTCGAGTCTCCCCTCAGCCGCCTCTGCTCCAGAGAAAACCGGTTTTTCCAACACCTCCAGGTAGCACATGCCCTGTAATCCAGGCAGCAACCTGCTCTGAAATGCTGGTGAAACTCAGCCGGTCGGGCACTATCTATCGATGTTGCGACCCATGATTCTTCTTTGGTGGGTCTCTGCCCAAAACATCGACGGTTATATTCCCTGCCTGACCTGCTGAGTTCCTCCAGGAACTTGTGTGTGTTGCGCAAGTATTCCAGCATCGGCACGATTTCTTGTGTATATGATCTCGGTGAACCTCTTCTGTACCCTCTCCACATCCTTCCTGTAATGGGGTGACCAGAGCTATGTACAACACTCCGAAGTGTGTCCTATCTAAATACTTACAGCTGCATAACTTGGGCTCACTGCCCTGCCCTATGAAGATAAACATCTACCACCTTATCAACCTGTGTGGCTACTTTCAGGGAGCTGTGGACTTCAACGTCAAGATCTCTCTGCATGTCAACACTTAAGGGCCCTGTCCCTTTACCTCCCAAAGTGCACACTTGCCCAGGTTAAAATCCATCTGCCATTTTTTCACTCATATCTGCAAATGATCAATATCCAAAGTAAATTTATTATCAAGGAATATATAACCTTGATGTGTCTTCCTACAGGCAGTCATAAAGCAAGAACCCAATTAAAGAAGAAAAAACAATAAAAGACCAACACCTGCTACGCAAGAGAAATAAACATCATGTAAACAATTGAACAATATTCTGAACCAAATTGAGTCCTCAGATCTGAACCCCAAACCCTCTATCAGTTCATCGTTTTAGTGGGCACGGAGCACAGCAGCCGGGGCAGTTTTCATAGTCTCACTGTCACGGAGAGAGAGGGCAAAGGACCTGCTGTATCCTTTGGCAACCTACATTCACCACAGTACCATTAATTATTGTGGAATGAACTCTTCTCGGGCTTCCATCCGGGTACAGGTATCAATTATAACCGACATTTCAATGACAAACTCTGACACCCTTATCAGTAGAGATAGCAGAGTTTGTCATCGAAACATCGGTTATAATTGATATCTGTACCCAGCTGGAAACCCGAGAAGCGTTTATTCATCATATACGCCAGGAAAGCACTAGATCCTTTTTCCAGTTGTGTTTCTGCAGACATACCCACCCATCTATATTTTCATACAGCCTATTTGTATCTCAAACCTCAGAGGTCCCAGTACAGATCCCTGTGGAACACCAGTCATGGACCCTCCAGTCAGAATAAGTTCCATCGACCACTATCCTCTCTAGGGGCAAGCCAAATGTGAATCCAAACACACAATTCACTGGATCCTGTTCATTTTAATGAGGATGAGCCTCCCATGAGGTACCTGGTCAAACACCTTACTAAAGCCTGTGTAGGCAACGTTCATAGTCCTTCCTATGTCAGTCACCTTCTTCACCACCTCAAAACATTCGATCCAGTTAGTAAGATGTGACCCGCCCTGCCAGTTGTCCTGGATCAGGCCATGGTTTCCCAAATGCTCATCAATCCTACCACTAACACAAGACCATTGTCTACAGTTTCCAGAATATTCCCTATTTATCTTGGGCATACAACATGGAAACAAGTCTTTCAGCCTAACTTGCCCAGGGAGCGAGTCCCACCTGTCCAGGCCCCTCTAAACCTTTCCATCCATTGTTTATCTTATAAATGTTGCTAATGAGCTCACCTCAGCCACTATTGCTAGCACCTCGTTCCAAATGCTGTGTGGAAAGGCTGCCCCGGATGTCCCTTCTAAATCTCTCGCCTCTGACCTTCAATCTATACCTTTAGCATCCCCTCCCTGGGGATAAAGACTGATTTCACCCTAAGCTCTTGTGATCTTGTATGACATCATCCCCTCAATCTCCTGTGTTTCAGGGAATAATGTCCTGGTCTTATAATGCAGGACCTCCAAGTCCAGGCAACATCCCGGTAAATCTTCTCTAGTTTAATAACATCTTTCCAAAACTGAACACGGTACTCCAAGTGCAGCCTCATCAGTGTCTTGAACAACTGCAACAGGACTTCCCAACTCCTGTACTCAATGCCAAACACCTTCACTGTCCTGTCTATGTATTACTTCACTTTCAGGGAACTATGCTCTTGTACTCCTCAGTCCCTACCTTTCACTGTATATGTCCTACCCTGGTTTGACCTGCCAGATGCAATCTCTCCCGTTGATCAGTAATGTTCTCCAGCAATCTCACCTCTCAAAAGACTCTTGTGGACTTATCCACCTTAATATCCTTTAAGGAACCCGGCAGCATTTACTCCCCGATCTCACTGCCCCTTCCCACCACTTGCCACACCCTTCTCCTTGGTGAACGTCAATTTGAAGTCCTTGTCCACTCCCCTGATCCAGGTATAAATCCCCCCTCCCGTGTTTCTGAGTGGTCCTGCCCTCTTCTTTGCGACCCACCACGATGTAGACTCAGTTGCCACTTCATGAGTTAAACCTGCTCATTAATGCAAATGTCTAATCGGCCAGTCATATGGCAGCAACTCAATTGATTAAAGCACGCGGACGTGGTCAAGAGGTTCAGCTGAAATTCAGACCAAACATCAGAATGGGGAAGAAATGTGAGCAAAGTAACTTTGGTTGTTGGTGCCAGATGGGGTGGTTTGCGTATTTCAGAAACTGCTGATCTGGGATTTTCACACACAACAGTCTAGAGTTTACAGAGAATGGTGTGGGGGAAGAAAAACATCTAGTAAGCAGCAGTTCAGTAGGTGAAAGTGTCTTGTTAATGAGGATGGCCAGTTTTCAGCAAGGCATCAGTAACTCAGATAAGTGTGTGTTCCAAGAGAGGTGTGCAGGAGAGCATCTCTGAACATACAACACATCGAACCTTGAAGTGGATGGGCCACAGCAGTGGAAGATGGTGAACATACACGAAGTGGTCAGCCTGTTAGGTACAGGAGGTACGTAATAAACTGGCCACTGGGTGTGTGCATACGTTGCCTTGGGACACCCTACTCCTACTTGCCGAGAACTTTACATGGCCCCTGCATGAGTTCTTTCCAGCTTCCTTTGCATCCCTCAGGAACTCTATCTGCTTTCAGCTTCTATATATTTACTAAACTCGGATCATTCAAACCTCCCTTCTCTTCCCATCCTTGTCTTTCCTCCTTACTGAACTCTGATCTAGTCTTGAAATAAATCCTACATGCCAGAAGACACAGACTTGCACAATAACAACAGCTCCCAGTTAACTCTCCGTAACTCCCTTCTACAAGTATTGTAATTTGCACCCCACCCCTTCATTTTTGTACTTTCCCACAAGGTCTAGACTTGCGTTTATTCATAATATCTGAAAATCTTGTGAGTTGTGATCACTGTTCTCCAAATGCTCCCCACTGAAAAGAGAGCCCCGTGTCCAGGCTCATTTCCCAGTAGAAGGTCCAAGACAGCCTAGCTGGATGGTCCACACAGTGTATCAGGATGTACGTAACAAACTCTGCTCTATCTATGCCTGTGGTTCTAAGGAAGGTCCTCTTCAATATCGGGGAAGCTAAAGTCTCCTTGTCACTTTTACACATCTCCATAATCTGCCTGTGTATCCGTTCCTCCCTCTCCTGCTGGCTTTTGGCTACAGTACAACCCCAGCAGTGATGGAGATTTTTGTTGTGTTTATAATGATGATTATGAAGACATGTAGTCCTCTTTTATTGTCATTTAGTAATGCATGCATTAAGAAATGATACAATATATCCTTCGATGTGATATCACAAAACACAGGACAGACCAAGACTGAAAAAACTAACAAAACCACATAATTATAACATATAGTTACAACAGTGCACAATACCATAACTTGATAAAGAAGTCCGTGAGCACAGTAAAGTTCAAAATTTCTCAGATGTCCCACATCTCACGCAGACGGGAGAAGGAAGAAAAACTCTCTTCTCCCTTAGGAGCCCTGCAGTAAGTCCTGTCCCAGTGCTGCTGTGACATTCCCCGCCCCCCCCCGGGTCAGTAATGCCACTCGCCCACCTCTTTTACCGCCCTTGAAACATCGAAACCCAGGAACAGCGGCTGCCAACCCTGTTCCCCCTCCCAACCAGGCCTGTGCCGCAGTCATAACTCACAGCTCCAAGCAGTGATCCCAGCTCCATGCTCACCTCCCTGACCCGCAAGGCTCCTTGCCTGGAACTCGACCCAGGGGACACACCAGGCCCCCGCCTCCCCCGCCTTGGGATGGACAGTATCGATGACACGGGGAGAAGAGGGTGCCCCTGTCCACCACCCACCGACCGCTAACGGGCAAGGACACCCAGCGAGCAGGAAGGCAAGCTGATCCTGAGAGTGGAGACGCCTTGCCTGGGGTAACCCGGAGCCCTCGGGCAGACCAGTCCTGGGAGACTACTTTCAGGTCCGGACTCCCCAGTGAAGGACAGGTGGATGTGGCGGGGAGGTGTGGAGCTGGGGGAGGATTGAGTGGATGGGGCATGGCAGGGGGGGTATCTGTAGACGAAGGGAAGATCTGTTGAATGGGGTAGGGGTGGGATCTACACATCCAGGCGTCCCAGTCTCAGACCAAGGACTTGCAGGAGGGTCTCCTCAGCGGGCAGGGGGGTGTGAGGTCCAACCAGCACTGAACCTCAAGCACTTGGAGGGAGGTGGCAGCATACGGACAGAGGGTCGAGAGGAGGAGATCGGGGAAGGGCCAGCAGGGCCCCGGGCTGCCGAGCGGACTCCAGCCTGCAGGCCGGGGCGCCGAGTCGTCAACCCAGGACGTTGTGACGGGCGGAGCTCACGGCCTTCCTGGAGAACTCGGCGGAGACGGCGCGAAGAGCTGGCGCTCCCTCCACGGAGAGGGAGAGTGTTCCGATGACGTCTGTCTCCCGGCCGGCGTCCAGGACTGGAAAGCAGGGACAGAAATCCAGTCAGTCTGGCCGAGCAGGGAGCGTCCAGGGGGTTGTGCGTGGATTGGGAAGGTCCCCGGCAGAGGGTTACAGGCTAGGATGTGACCCGTGGGTCTGAGGGGTTTATGTATTGAATATCCCCGGGAGGAATGGATGATGGGGGTGGATTCTAATCCGGAGGTTCAGGGCAGTGGGACACTCACTGTCAAACTCCTGCTGGACGATATCCTGTCCGGTCTCATGGATCCAAGCCAACGGGATGTGGGAATATCCAACGTCCACGCACTCGCTCTCCTCCTCCAGCGGCTCGCTCACCACCGTGAACTGCAACCTGCAGAGCCACATGACACGTGAGACAGGGTCTCTCCTCCGCTCGCGGGACCCGAATCCAACATGGACGCCTCCCCCCACCCCCCGCGTCCCCTCCCTACCTGCCGAGGTCGGGCTCCCCACCTTGCAGGTGTGCATACAGGAATTGCCGCTGATGGGCGTCGCGCTCTGGGTCCAGGGGAATAACTGAGGGTAGAGAGAGTGGGTGGGCACAGGGACACGTTCTCTCCCCCACCCCCTGTCTAGCAACCCCCTCCCTCCGCATCTCTCTCTTCCCCAGATCCCTTTCCCCCTCTTTCACCCCTTTTTCCTCTCTCCCCATCTCTATTCCCCTCCTGTCTCCAATCTATCCATTTCCTCTCTCCCTCACCTGTTCCCTCTTCCCCCACTCTCAACCAACTCTTCCTTCCACCACCTCTCCTCATCTTTTCCCTCTCCCCCCTCACTTCCCCTCCCTCATCCTCCCCCCTCACTTCCCCTCCCTCATTCTCCCCCTCTCACTTCCCCTCTCCCTCATTCTCCCCCTCTCACTTCCCCTCTCCCTCATCCTCCCCCTCTCACTTCCCCTCTCCATCATTCTCCCCCTCACTTCCCCTCTCCCTCATCCTCCCCCTCTCACTTCCTCTCTCCCTCATTCTCCCCCTCACTTCCCCTGTCCCTCATTCTCCCCCTTCACTTCCCCTGTCCCTCATTCTCCCCCCTCACTTCCCCTCTCCCTCATTCTCCCCCTCACTTCCCCTCTCATTCTCCCCCTCACTTCCCCTCTCCCTCATCCTCCCCCCTCACTTCCCCTCTCCCTCATTCTCCCACTCTCACTTCTCCTCTCCCTCATTCTCCCCCTCACTTCCCCTCTCCCTCATTCTCCCCCTCTCACTTCCCCTCTCCCTCATTCTCCCCCCTCACTTCCCCTCTCCCTCATCCTCCCCCTCTCACTTCCCCTCTCCCTCATTCTCCCCCTCTCACTTCCCCTCTCCCTCATCCTCCCCCTCTCACTTCCCGTCTCCCTCATTCTCCCCCCTCACTTCCCCTCTCCCTCATTCTCCCCCTCTCACTTCCCCCTCCCTCATTCTCCCCCCTCACTTCCCCTCTCCCTCATCCTCCCCCCTCACTTCCCCTCTCCCTCATCCTCCCCCTCACTTCCCTCCCTCATTCTCCCCCCTCACTTCCCCTCTCCCTCATCCTCCCCCTCTCACTTCCCCTTTCCCTTTCTCCCCCACCCCCTCTCCCTCATCCTCCCCCTCACTTTCTCCCCCCTCACTTCCCCTCTCCCTCATCCTCCCCCTCTCACTCCCCTCTCCCTCATTCTCCCCCTCACTTCCCCTCTCCCTCATTCTCCCCCTCTCACTTACCCTCTCCCTCATTCTCCCCCTCTCACTTACCCTCTCCCTCATTCTCCCCCTCTCACTTACCCTCTCCCTCATTCTCCCCCTCTCACTTACCCTCTCCCTCATTCTGCCCCCTCTCCCTCATTCTCCCCCCTCACTTCCCCTCTCCCTCATTCTCCCCCCTCACTTCCCCTCTCCCTCATTCTCCCCCTCACTTCCCCTCTCCCTCATTGTGCCCACCTCTCACTTCCCCTCTCCCTCATCCTCCCCTCTCACTTCCCCTCTCCCTCATTCTCCCCCTCACTTCCCCTCTCCCTCATTCTCCCCCTCACTTCCCCTCTCCCTCATTGTGCCCACCTCTCACTTCCCCTCTCCCTCATCCTCCCCTCTCACTTCCCCTCTCCCTCATTCTCCCCCTCACTTCCCCTCTCCCTCATCCTCCCCCTCACTTCCCCTCTCCCTCATCCTCCCCTCTCACTTCCCCTCTCCCTCATTCTCCCCCCTCCTTCCCCTCTCCCTCATTCTCCCCCTCACTTCCCCTCTCCCTCATCCTCCCCCTCTCACTTCCCCTCTCTCTCATTCTCCCCCTCACTTCCCCTCTCCCTCATTCTCCCCCTCTCACTTCCCCTCTCCCTCATTCTCCCCCCTCACTGCCCCTCTCCCTCATTGTGCCCCCTCTCTCACTTCCCCTCTCCCTCATTCTCCCCCTCACTTCCCCTCTCCCTCATTCTCCCCCCTCACTTCCCCTCTCCCTCATTCTCCCCCTCACTTCCCCTCTCCCTCATCCTCCCCCTCTCACTTCCCCTCTCCCTCATTCTCCCCCTCTCACTTACCCTCTCCCTCATTCTGCCCCCTCTCCCTCATTCTCCCCCTCACTTCCCCTCTCCCTCATTCTCCCCCCTCACTTCCCCTTTCCCTCATTCTCCCCCTCACTTCCCCTCTCCCTCATTGTGCCCACCTCTCACTTCCCCTCTCCCTCATCCTCCCCTCTCACTTCCCCTCTCCCTCATTCTCCCCCTCACTTCCCCTCTCCCTCATTCTCCCCCTCACTTCCCCTCTCCCTCATTGTGCCCACCTCTCACTTCCCCTCTCCCTCATCCTCCCCTCTCACTTCCCCTCTCCCTCATTCTGCCCACCCACTTCCCTCCCTCCACCTACCGTGCCCGCTCCCTCCCCGGACTCACCCCTGCACCAGTGGTAGTATATCCTCTCCCCCCGGCGGGGAGTGGGCAGGGAGGTGGGGGTCTCATCCCCGGCCACCCCCGGAAGCCAGAACTCCACGAAGAGCTGCTGGACGTCGGGGTCCCTGGCCGGTGGGGAGTCGGGACGTAGGGAGAGCCACAGCACCTCGATCCGCAGGCGCTGGTCCTCCTGGGGGTGGGGAGCAGAGGCTGGTCAGCACAGGAGAGACCCCCACCCGCCCCACTGTGTCACACCCCCTCTCTCCCCCTACCCCTCAGCCCCTCTCCCTTTCCTTCCTCCCTCCCCCCAAAGCTGGCATCCCCTCTCCTCTCTCACCATCTCACTTCCCCAATCCCCTCTCCCTCCCTCCCTCCCTCCCTCGTGTTCCCAACCTTTTTTTATACCATGGACCAATTCCATTAAGCAAGATGTCGGGCTTTAATCTCCCTCTTGCTGTAAACACCACACCCCTCCCTCCCTCTCTCCATCTCTCCTCCCCTCTCGTTCCCCCCTCCTTCTTTCTTGTCCCTCTCTCACTCTCCCCCTCTCTCTTCTCCTTCTACTCTCTATCCCCCACTCTCTCCCCACACACTTCTCCATCCACCTCTCTCCCTTCCCCCTTTCTCCCCACCCCTCCACCCACTTTTGCACCCCAGCCCCTCTCCATCCCCCCCCAACCCCTTCTCCCTCCCCTCCCTCCCAACCCAGCCAGACTGACCGGTCTCGGGCGACTCAGTGGGAAATGAATTAGCTCATCGCTGTCAGACGACTGCGTCTCCCGGTCATCTGGCGTCTGCGTCTCGATATCCACAGTCTGTCTGGTGTCTGGGAATTAGGGAGTTCCATCTTTAGTTAACTCCGATCCCAGATCTTCTCCACATCTCCCAGCCTGTAACCCACTCACGGGGATCTGTTATTCTATATATAAACCCCATGAACACCTGGATCAGATCCCAGCCTGTAACCCACTCCCAGGGATCTGTTATTCTATATATAAACCCCCAAACCCCTGGATCAGATCCCAGCCTGTAACCCACTCCCGGGGATCTGTTATTCTATATATAAATCCCCAGGTCAGATCCCAACCTGTAACCCACTCCTGAAGTTGTGTTATTCTATATGTAACCAACCTCCCCCCACCCCAAACCCCTGGATCAGATCTATTTTGTAATTTTGTTGCCTCTCCCGTTGGCGTCTCTTTGCCTGATAGTCCTGGCCTGCCTTTGGATCCTCCTGCACTTTACCTTCCTGTGCTCCTCTGGTCCGTGCTGGCCTCTCCGCGACCGACCGTCCGTGAAGCTCAGGATGAAGACGAGTGCGGATCTGGAATGGAGCGGAGGATCCGAGTTACCTCTTGGAATCTCCCAACCTGTTGCTGGAATCTGGGGTGGGGAACTGCCTGCTCTGATCTCCAGGGACCATCTCACTCAATCGGCCAGGAGATGGCCAGGGGCTCGGCCAACACCCTCACACTGATGGAGGCTATTCAACAGATCCGACCCTCCTGAACCCATCTGCTCCAGTCCCGTCTCCCCAGACTCTGCAACACACACAAAACGGTGAAGGAACTCAGCAGGCCAGGCAACATCCAGGAAAAAAGTACAGTCGGCGTTTTGGGCCAAAACCCTTCGGCAGGACCGACTGAAATGCCGACTGTACTTTTTCCATAGACGCTGCCTGGCCTGCTGAGTTCCTCCACCGTCCTGTGTGTGTTGCTCGGATTTCCAGTATCTGCAGGTTTTCTCTTGTTCCCGGGATCTCTGACCCACTTCTGGGACGTGCCAGACTTGGTCGGCATCTCTGCCCCCAACCTGAGGCCAAACGTTAAACCTGAACACAAACCCTAAATCCTAAATCCAGAACCCAAATCTGAACCCTGAATCTGAACCCTAAATCTAGAACCCAAATCCTAAACCCAGAACCCAAATCTGAACCCTGAAGCTGAACCCTAAATCTAGAACCCAAATCCTAAACCCAGAACCCAAATCTGAAACCAGAACCCAAACCCTAAATCTGGAACCCAAATCCTAAACCCAGAACCCAAATCTGAAACCAGAACCCAAACCCTAAATCTAGAACCCAAATCCTAAACCCAGAACCCAAACCCTAAATCTAGAACCCAAATCCTAAACCCAGAACCCAAATCCTAAACCCAGAACCCAAACCCTAAATCTAGAACCCAAATCAGAACCATGAAAAAACACTAAACATGAATCTTAAACCCAAACCCAAGATGAAACCCTCAACCCAACTTCTAAACACAAACCATGAATCTAAATTGTAAATACAACCCCTAACCTAACCCATCTCTGGCCCCTACCCATCCTCAACTATAACCCCTCACCCTAAATCAGCCTGACTTATCCCTCCTCCCTGACCCCCGACTCTCACCCCGACATTGACCTCTGCACCCTACCAAACAGGCTGGCCCCTGAAGCCTCCCCATTGTCTCCCTGGTGTTCCTGAAGCCCGGTCACCTGGCTGGGATCTGGCTGATGGCTCTCCGTGGGGAGGTAGATCCACTGGGGATCCCCCTCCTCATCCAATCTGATGCCCTCGTTCTCTGGCAGGGTGAGTCTCATCCCGTACTCCAGCCAGCCAATCAGGCGAGCGGAGGGACCGGCATCTGTAGGGTGGGGGAGAGGGGGGAGATAAAAGACAAGAGAATGGCAAGATAGAGCAGAAGGGGTGGGAGTACAGGTGGAGAGTGAGACAGGAGGGGAGTAAGAAAAGTGGAGAGAGGGAAGGGAGAGGGAGGCAGGAGAGGGAGAGGGGAGGAAGAGAGGGGGTGGGAAAGTGAGAGAGTAAGAAAGAGAAGAGAAAGAGAGGAGGGATGAGGAGGGGGATGCAGAGAGGGTGTGAAGGTAGTGATGGGGAGGGAGGTAGAGAGGGCAGAGGCAACAGGGAGAGAAAAGAGGGGGGGAAGGAGGAAGTCAGAGGGAGAGAGAGAGAGTGAGAACAACATGAAACATCACCGACAAGTCACGGCAGATTTTCGTGAGAGATTTCGACAAGGGCCCACATCCAGAAGTGGGATCCACGGTGAACTGGCCATTCGGATTCGGGATTAATTTCAGAAGGCAGAGGGTAGCAGATCGGTGGGACTTATTCCGGTTGCGGGTCTGTGACTAACGGGGATCTGTCCCTCTGCTGATAGTGAAGGGTATTCCGGTAGGTGACCTGGATGACAATGTGGACGGGTGGCGGGAGGTAAGAGGACTGTCAAAGGATACAAGATGTTATCGATGAGTTACAGAGATGGGCAGAGAAGCGGCAGATGCAGTTTAATTGGGGAAAGTTCGCAGCGTTGCTCTTCGGGAGATGAGATGTACAGAGACAGAACACAGTTAACGACAGGACCCTAATGGCGCTGGGGTACGGGGGGATCTTGGGGTCCAAGTTAAAAGGGTCTGCACAGGTTGATATCGTGGTAAGCAAGACGCACGGCATAGTTGCCTTCGTCTGCCAAGGCACTGAGGTCAAATGTCGGGATATTACATTCTGTAAAACTCTAGTCAGGTTACACTTGGAGTATTGGCTGCAGATATGGTTTGTCCCATCGCACGAGAGGGTGTGGGTGCTTTTGAGAGGGTGCAGAAGATGTTCACCAGGATGACAAGGGCAGGAGCCATGATGGGAGACAGCAGAGGTGTCGAAGATGTTGTTAGACACACGACTACAGCTGGAGATGGAGGGAGATGGACTCTGTATCAGCAGAAGGGATGAGGTACCATTAGATTAACCAATTTCCCCCGGGATTAATAAAGTATGACTATGACCATGTCTAATGAGTTCAGTATAGTTTTGTGGGCCGAAGGGCCTGTTTCTGTGATGTACTGTTCGATGTTATGATGGGGGCTGAGAGGAGGGAGGAGGAGGACAGTGGGGTGGGGGGAGGAAGAGGCAAGGAGGGAGTGTGATAGTGAGGGTGAGTATAAGTGGGTGGGGGCTCTGCAGTGAGGGTGGGCTGTGAATAGGGAGGGAGGGGTGTCGTGAGTGAGGACAAGGGAGAGTGGTGGCTGAGGGAGGAGCAAAGTGGGAGGGAGGAGAGAGGGTGAGGGATGGTGGAGGGAGGTGGAGGGTGTGAGGGAGGGGTGAGGTGAGACAGTACGAGGGAGAGTGGTGACTGAGGGAGAAGTGAAGATGGAGGGAGGAAGGATGAGTAAGGTGGGAGGTGTGAGAGAGGAGTGAGATTTGGAGGAGGGATGAGTGAGGTGGGAGGGAGGGGTGAGGTTTGGAGGTGGAAGGGTGTGAGGGAGGGAAGATGGAGGGATGAGTATGAGTGAGGTGGGAGGGTGTGAGGAGGGATGAGATGGGAGGGTGTGAGGGAGGGGTGAGGTTTGGAGGTGGGATGAGTAAGGTGGGAGGGTGGGAGGGAGGAGTGAGATTTGGAGGTGGGAGGGTGTGAGGAGTATGAGTGAGGTAGGAGGGTGGAAGGGAGGGGTGAGGTTTGGAGGTGGGAGGGTGTGAGGAGTATGAGTGAGGTGGGAGGGTGTGAGGGAGGGAAGATGGAGGGAGGAGGGATGAGTAAGGTGGGAGGGT